>NC_083412.1:6380641-6451660 GCF_020745735.1 Hemiscyllium ocellatum
CCGGCACCTAACCTCTCTACAGTCAGCCCTGCCTCAGCTGAGGGCCACACTCTCTCAGAATTGCAAAGGACCCACTCTGTACTACATCCTCAGGAGAATTCATATTCTCAACAAACAGTATTTCAATTCCATTTCAAACATCAAAACTGTAAGTACAACAAACTTATATCTACCACCTCCATAACCAGTGCTCCTCAAACCATTCCAGCAGATTCCCCGGCCTCAGAAATGACTCAGACGCCATTAACCATCCAGCTGATGCAGCTACCACCCGCACGCTGATTGATGATGTCACTTCCGCCCTCATCATGGCCACTCCCACAATCACTTCCGACCCTCACAATTCCTCATGCATCACACGTGACACTACTTATGCCCCACCAGCGCCACTCACCTGCATTCTGCTGACACGCCCCCCACGGATCCCACTGTCACTATCCCCACCCGCCAGAACCCTGAGGGGAACACTACCCCTGCTCATGACTCCACCCCATTCCCCCACCATCACACCCACTCCAGTTACAGGTTCCCGCCCCCACTCCCAGCTCCACACCCACACCAGATCCCAGCCCCAGCCCTGCTGAGTTTTCACTATCCCCACAAACCTCCCCCTCACTGAGGATGAACGATCAGTCCTCAGCAAAGGACTCCCTCCGTCCACGCATCAATGAATTTAATCCACGCCATGACGTCGAAAATTCTTCTGTCGCCTCTGCCTCCGATCTTACTTTCACAAACAGGATTCCCGACCACCTTTCGAGGACCCCTTCGCCCACCTCCAACATACTGCATCCACCTGGACACCCCGCGCTGGCCTATTCCCTGTCCTCGACCTCCTCATTTCCAACTGCCGCCCGGACATTAACCGCCTCAACCTGTCTACCCCCCTCCCCTACTCCAACCTCTCACCCTCACAACGCGCAGCCCTCCAATCCCTCTGCTCCAATCCCAACCTCACTATCAAGCCTGTGGATAAAGGGGGCGCAGTGGTAGTCTGGGACACTGACCTCTACACCGCTGAAGCCAAACGCCAACTCGAGGAAACCTCTTCCTACTGCCCCCTCGACAATGACCCAACCACCCCATCACCAAACCATCATCTCCAGACCATACAGCACCTCATCAACTCAGGAGGTCTGCCACCCACAGCTTCCAAACTCATAGTCCAGGAACCCCGCACTGGCCGGTTCTAACTCCTTCCCAAGATCCACAAGCCTGACCACCCCCCTGCCGACCCATTGTCTCAGCATGCTCCTGCTCCACTGAACTCATCTCTACCTACCTCGACACTGTCCTATATTCCCTAGTCCAGGAACTCCCCACATACATTCGAGACACCAACCATGCCCTCCACCTCCTCTAAGACTTCCGTTTCCCCAGCCCCCAATGCCTCATCTTCACCATGGATATCCAATCCCTCTACACCTCCATCCGCCATGACCACAGCCTCCAAGCCCTCCGAATTTTCCTCTCCAGATGTCCCCAACAGTACCCTTCCACCACTCTCATTCGTTTGGCCGAACTGGTCCTCACCCTTAATTTCTCCTTCGAATCCTCCCACTTCCTCCAGACCAAAGGCGTAGCCCTGGGTACACGTATGGGCCCCAGTTATGCCTGTCTCTTTGTTGGCTACATAGAACAGTTGATCTTCCGTAATTACACCAGCACCACTCCCCACCTCTTCCTCCGCTACATTGATGACTGCATTAGCGCCACCTCGTGCTCCCGCAAGGAGGTTGAGCAATTCGTCAACTTCACCAACACATTCCACCCTGACCTTAAATTTACCTGGACCACCTCCGACACCTCCCTCCCCTTCCTGGACCTCTCCATCTGCATTAATGACGACCGACTTGACACTGACATTTTTTACAAACCCACCGACTGGAATGTGTTGGTTTTTCACCAACCGTAACAAGGACAGAACGCCCCGGTGCTCACCTTCCACCCTACAAACCTTCGCATAAACCAAATAATCTACCGACGTTTCTGCCACCTCCAAACAGACCCCACCACCAGGGATATATTTCCCTCCCACCCCTTTCCGCCTTCCGCAAAGAGACCGGTCCCTCCGTGACTACCTGGTAAGGTCCACGCCTCCCTACAACCCACCCTCCCCTCCTGGCACTTTCCCCTGCCACCGCAGGAACCTTCTACCTCACCTCTATCCAAGGCCTAAAGGAGCCTTCCACATCCATCAAAGTTCTTCCTGCACATCCACTAATATCATTTATTGTATCCGTTGTTCCCGATGCGGTCTCCGATACATTGGGGAGACTGGGCGTCTCCTACCAGAGCGCTTTAGGAAACATCTCCGAGACACCCGCACCAATCAACCACACCGGCCCGTGGCCCAACATTTCAACTCCTCCTGCCACTCTGCCGAGGACATGGAAGTCCTGGGCCTCCTTCACCGCCGCTCCCTCGCCAACAGATGCCTGGAGGAAGAATGCCTCATCTTCCGCCTCGAAACACTTCAATCTCAGGCATCAATGTGGACTTCAACAGTTTCCTCATTTCCCCTTCCCCCACCTCACCCTAGTTCGAAACTTCCAGCTCAGCACTGTCCCCATGATTGTCCAGGCTTGTCCAACCTGCCTACCTCCTTTTCCACCTATCCACTCCACCGTCTCCTCCCTGACCTATCAACTTCATTCCCCCCCCCCCGCCCATCCATTGTAGTCTATGCTACTTTCTCCCCCACCCCACACGCCTCTGGCTTATCTCTCCACGCTTCAGGCTCTCTGCCTTTATTCCTGATGAAGGACTTTTGCCTGAAACGTCGATTTCGCTGCACTTTAGATACTGCCTGAACTGCTGTGCTCTTCTAGCACCACTAATCCATTCCAACAAAGCTGACCAATCGGATCATAAGAACTTCAGTAGACTGGTCCTCTCCAGCCTCCCATTGGCTAGAACCGGAAAAATGACAGCCTCGCGATCAAATCGGACAGACCAGGATCTAAGCCCCGCCCCATAACAATGTAGCCGTTTCATGCACCCGGAAGCTGGTGTTGGCTGCAGTCGGAGGGAAGTTGCTGGTTGGTTTGTGAAGACGGTGAGAAATGGGATTGGTGTTCTTTCTGCTAGTGGAAGATTATAGTGAGGATATGTAGTCATACTGTAGTGTTACTACAAGCACAGATTGTTCCGGGAAGTCCAACTGCAGTTTCCACATGGGGGGAAAAATATAGAAACTCCCGTCTTGAGGAGCATGGAGCTCCTATCACTGAGCAGGCAGTGTGTGACCCAGGGAGAATGGAGATAGAGAGATCAGAGAGTGTGCAGCTCCCAGCAAAGGGACAATTAAGCAGCTACTTTTAAATTGTAACCTCCCTATTTTGTTCTATAAATCTACAATAGTAAGTGGAGTTGGTTCATCTTGATTCCATGTTTTTATTGAGATCTGTAATGAGCTGCCAGAGGAAGTGGTGGAGGCTGGTACAATGAAAAACATTTAAAAGTAATCTGGATGGGTATATGAATAGAAAGGATTTAGAGGGATATAGGTCAAATGCTGGCAAATGGGACCAGATTAATCTGGTCAGCATGGACGAGTTTGATAGAAAGGGTCTGTTTCCGTGGCTATAAATCTCTATGACTCTACGACCTGGCGAAGGTGTGAGATCAGACGTTATGTGACCCTGTGCGGTGGGTGGGAAGTTGGAGCCAGTGAGACCAGACGCACTTAGATGGCAGCAGAGGGAGGTGGGGGGTTGGAGCCAGTGAGATTAGATACTGTGTGACCTGGGAAGCCAATCTCCATCAGATGCCTCATGTGCAGTTTAATGTCTGTCATTGCAGCTGCTAAAGTTGTGCTGATGCAGTATACTGGCATTGCCTCACACTATATAAAAAAAAGGAGAGGACTTACACGGCAAATGGTAGGGCCCTGGGGATTGCTGACAAGCAGAGACCTTGATGTGCATGTACTATACAAAACGCTGGTGCGGCGGTACTTGGAATATTGTGTACAGTTCTGGTCGCCCCATTACAGGAAGGATGTGGAAGCATTGGAAAGGGTGCAGAGGAGATTTACCAGGATGTTGCCTGGTTTGGAGGGATGCTCTTATGAGTAAAGGCTGAGAGACTTGGGTCAGTTCTCATTGGAAAGAAGAAAGCTAAGAGAGGATTTGGTAGAGGCATACAAGATGATCAGAAGATTTGATGGGGTAGATAGTGAAAGTCGTTTTCCTAGGATGACGACACCAGTTTGTACGAGGGGGCATAGCAACAAATTGAGGGGGTTAAGACTGATGTCAGAGACAGGTTCTTTACTCAGAGAGTGATAAGGGTGTGGAATGCCCTGCCTGCCAATGGCTTTTGCCCGAAATGTCGCTTTTACTACTCCACGGATGCCGCCTGAAGTGCTGTGCTTTTCCAGTCCCACTAATCCAGAATGTAGTTAGCTCAGCCACATTAGAGTGATTTAAACAATCCTTGGATAAGCGCATGGATAATGATGGAGTTGAAAATCACACAACACCAGGTCATAGTCCAACAGGTGTAACTGGAAGCACATTAGCTTTCCAATTAAACCTGTTGGATTATGACCTGGTGTTTTGTGAATGTTAACTTTGGACACTCCAGTCCAACACCAGCATCTCCAAATAATGGATAATGATGGGATAGTGTAGGAGGATGGGCTTAACTTAGTTCACAGATCAGCACAACATCGAGGGCTGAAGGGCCTGTTCTGCGTTGTATTGTTCTATGTTCTAAGTTCGTTGAAAATGGAAGACAGAGTGCTGAAGGAAGTGTTTGGAACACTTGCCTTAATTGGTCAGGACCAAAGCCATGTGTGGACTACTGCCTATAATTTAGGTCGCTCTGCTAGAGGAAGAATGTTATTAACTTGGAAGAGTGCAAAAAAGACTTACTGGGATGTTACAAAGATGAGAATATTTGAGTTATAACAACAGGCTGGTTAGGCTGTGATTTCTTTTCCTGGGGTGCAAGGGTGACCTTATAGAGGTTTATCAAATCATGAAGGGGATGGCTAAGGTTAATAGCAAAGGTCTTTACCCCAGGTTGGTGGTTTCCAAACCTAGAGGGCATAGGTTTAAAAGGGACCTGAGAGGCAACTTTTTCACACAGGATACTGTATGTAGAGGTGGGTACAATTATAACATTTAAAAGACATTTGGACAAGGACATGGTTGGGAAAGGTTTACAAAGATATGGACCAAATGCTGGCAAATTGTAAATGTACAGTTCCCAAGCTAACAGCAATTGTATTGACACAGAGGAAGGTTTAATGGGCAATTTAATGTATTCAAAAACACTCCATTTTTTTTGTTCCAGAGTATTATTATTTGGGAAGGTGTAACACCACCATGGCTAAAGGTTTGAACAGGAGAGAAAATTTGGTAAATTCAAGAGTGGAAATGGATACAGGTACTTGCACAGAATTTTTGACCTGGAAAAAAGCTTCTGATCTCAAACAAGAACTTTACATCGGAAAAGGGAACAGGCTAAGGGCTGAGCAGAATGAGGAGAAAGTGATCACGTAGAATAGGCTTGTCCATTTGGGGACCCAGCAGCCAAAATGAGGCTTAGCAGGGTGTTTTATTCATGTTTTATCAACCTGCTTGAAAATCCTACAACACGCCTTCTGGGGTGACATTCAAACATGAGCCTTGTGACCCAGAAGCAGAGACACTGCCCCCTGTGCCACTAGAGCCCAGGACTAAATTATTTTGACTGCCTCCTGTCTCATTACATGCTGTGCTACTTTCAATTAATGTCTAACCAACTCACCCATGCTATTTAATCGCTCCCTAAAATTTTACACATAATCCAAATATCTGGTCTCTGAACTCAGACTCACCAATTTCTCCTTAATTAATTATCAACTCATGCCCGAAAAGTAATTCAAATAAACTGAATTTACTTGATTCATTAGGTGCATACTTAATTACACAGAGTACAAATGGAATTCCTTTATCCCAATCCTCTGGAGGACCTTGACTATAACCCCTGAACATGGTCTTTAAATTTTGATGCCACCATTCAATGCTTCCTGCAATTCTGGATGGTATGCAGTGGATTTGAATTGTTGTAGAACTACTATTGTTGAATATTTCCTTGAATATCTTTGATGTAAAATTTTACCTTAATCTGATTGTATCTCTGCGGGTAGTCTGTATTTGATTAAAAAAAATTGAGTAGCCCTTCTACAATCTTTTTAGCCATGATACTGTGGCCTCTGGAATTTTAGTAGATACGTCAATTATGGTTAACAAGTATTGATTTCCACTTTTTGTTTAAGGTAGGGGTCCTACACAATCAATTAAAACTCTTGTAAAAGGCTCTTCAAATGCTGCAATGGGTGTTAAAAGTGTTGATTTTATCACTGCCTGAGATTACCCAATTGCCTGAAATGTATGATGTGTCTGGCAAATGCAAGCACATCCTTGTGCAGTCCAGACCAAAATAAAAGTTTGCTTTTTGAACTGAGTTTTTCTTACTCCCAAATGACCTCCTGCTGGTAATTCATTGCTACCAGCAACATTTCCTTTCCATACGATCTGATGAACTTCTGCCCATTTTTCATCTGCTCTCACTTTCTGATAAATGACATCTTGGTGAGGAAATGAACAAGGAGCAGGAGAATCGACGTTTCAGGCATGAGCCCTGCTTCAGGAATAAAGTGGTTGGTTCGGGCTCACGCCCGAAATGTCGATTCTCCTGCTCCTTGGATGCTGCCTGACCTGCTGTGCTTTTCCAGCACCACATGTTCAGCTCTGATCTCCAGCAGCTGCAGTCCTCACTTTCTCCTCTGAGGATATGAACAGTCTGGGATACACTCAGATTCTTCTTCTATATTGATTTTGGATACAGCTGCTTTAGTTTTTCATCTTTCCACTGGAACTCAGCTAATTTTTCTGACCTAAAAATATCCAATTCATTCGCCACCTGTTCTTGTTTTTCCCCTGCCATCCCCCCACCCCACCCCACCCCCAACTATTTGATCAAACATAGTTTCTGATAATTGAACTTATCTCTTTTCTTTGATTTCTCCTCCTGTGGCTTTGTGACCTTTTCCCAGAGAAACAAAAACCTGGACATACTTCCTGTAAAACCTAGTTGCCTGATTTTCCAATAGCTTTTCAACCACAGTAGGCATCACTCTCCCAGCCTGCCCCTTGATGCACCTATGTCATCACCAAAGATAAATTGTATTTCTGGAACTGAGAATCTCTCTATTACCCCTACCACTTCGACACCATTTTTCACCAGATCCTGCACCCCCACTTTATATCATGGAACACTGCTCTTCTCACCATGAATTCCACATACTGCCACCTTCTCTAGCAATACTCTTTCTGAAGTATATATCACATCTCTCATCAAAGATCAACTTGCTCCTGTATCTCTTAAAATCTTAATTTCTTTACATACTCCTCTGGCACATTGGAGTAAACTTTATCCATGCCAGTAAATTCTTTAGAGATCTGGCACATTCTTCTCAACCAACCCCTGACCAGGCTGTACATTCTTTTGCAGCATTTTAGCTTCCACTGTGCTTTCCTTTACCACTTTAACAAAACTCGCTGGCTTATTCTGTTTCCTCTCTGCATTCTCAGTGCTTTTTCTAAACTATCAACACTACAACTTCAATGAAAACACCTGAGATTTTTTACTTCAGTTTCCCCTCATGGTACGTTTTCACCCTGTGATAAAGTATCTTCAACGTGATCCCCCTTTACCTCACTACCTGAAAACTTCTCTTTTCCCCAATTTCTATCCCTCAAAGATTGAAATTGATATTAGAAACCAACTTTGATTTATGAACTAACTCATAGGCATTTCTGTTCCTAATCTTGAAGTCTGAATTCTTTGCTCTTCCACATTTGAACTCCTCCAAACTAATCATCAAAGAGCATCATACCTTGATCTATTTCAATGCCTTTATCGATCTATCGAAATTACTTTGCTTCACATTTTCAAACCCAATGTGTGTTTGACCAGGGTCCGTCCTTAGCACTGAAACATTGTCCCTTGGCAAAGTTTGTCCGAAGATTTGTAGCTCGGGTGCTTGTTGCAGTGGTTCTGTTTGCCGATCTGGAAGTTTATGTTGCAAACGTTTCGTCCCCTGGCTAGGAGACATCATCAGTGCTCTGGAGCCTCCTGCGAAGCGCTTCTTTGATGTTTCTTCCGGCATTTATAGTGGTCTGTCCTTGCCGCTTCCGGGTGTCAGTTTCAGCTGTCCGCTGTAGTGATTGGTATATTGGGTCCAGGTCGATGTGTCTGTTGATGGAGTTTGTGGATGAATGCCATGCCTCTAGGAATTCCCTGGCTGTTCTCTGTCTGGCTTGCCCTATGACAGTCGTGTTTTCCCAGTCGAATTCATGTTGCTTGTTGTCTGAGTGTGTGGCTGCTAGGGATAGCTGGTCGTGTCGTTTCATGGCTAGTTGGTGTTCATGTATGCGGATTGTTAGCTGTCTTCCTGTTTGTCCTATATAGTGTTTTGTGCAGTCCTTGCATGGACTTTTGGCGCGCAATTTCTTGTTGTATTTGTGCAGGGAAACAGCCAAGCAGAACGGACTCAGGATGATCCAGGTAATGATCACAGACGCTCACAACCGACTGCACAAATACAAACAAGAAATTGCGCGCCAAAAGTCGTTAATTTCAAAGACCGCTAATCATGAATGGACCCGGGCCATAGAACATGCTGTCACTATAGGACAGAACAGGACAACACATCGCAAAAAAACGGCATTAAAAGAAAAACTGGCCAAACTAACACACAAAAAAGAGGACACTACAACACACACCTGGGTTAAAAACTTCGCCCACAAACAGCTCACAGACATGGAAAGAACTATACTGACCAAGGGACTCAACTACAACCACAGGGACGCCAAGACAGCAGACTTCCTAGCAGCACTCGAATGCACACTCAGGAACAATGGACTGACTGAAGAGACACAACAAACAGTGAGACAAACGGTCGTACCTATGATGATAAGAAAAAGACAAACACATAACCTCAACACCAAGGAGAGGGAAGCACTGAAAGCACTAAGAAATGATAAGAACATAATCATACTACCAGCAGATAAAGGCAGAATGACTGTCATCCTTCATAAATCAGACTACATCAAAAAAGCACAACACCGACTAGCAGACACCAACACCTACCAAATGAAGGATTCGGACCCCACGCCACAACTCACCAATAGAATAAATAACACTCTAAGGAATCTACAAAAAAAACGGACAGATAACCAAAGCGGACCTACGAAGAATGAAACCGGAAAGCAACAACACCCCCAGATTCTATGGACTACCCAAAGTACACAAACCAGACATCCCACTCAGACCCGTAGTATCACTACCAGGGACACCAGCATACAAACTGGCCAAAGAACTACAACAGAAACTGAAACACCTGGTCAGCGGATCCAAACACTCCATACAATCAACACAGGAATTCTTGGACGCCATCAGGAATACACACACAGACAAAGAAGAAACCATGATCTCATTCGACGTGACAGCACTGTTCACTTCGATTGACAAAACCCTAGCCAGAGAAACAATAGCCAACCTACTGGACATACATAACAGAAACCAGGAGGCGGAACCTATCAACAAAGACGGCATACTTAAACTACTGGACTTATGCCTCACTACACACTTTACATTCAACAATCAGATATACGAACAAATCAACGGAACACCCATGGGATCACCAATCTCGGGACTCATAGCAGAGGCAGTTATGCAAAGGTTAGAACAAACAGCCCTACCACAAATTCAACCCAAACTCTGGGTCAGATATGTCGATGACACTTTCGTAATCATCAAAAACACGGAAATAGAAAAAACACACCAGATCATCAACGCCACATTCACAGGAATCTGATTCACGAGAGAAGTAGAAAAGGATAGCCAACTCCCATTCCTAGACGTGATAGTACAGAGAACACCGAACGGAGAATTCACCACAAGGGTACACAGGAAAACAACACACACAGACCAAGTCCTAAACTATGAAAGTAACCACCCCAACACACACAAACGAAGCTGCATCAGGACACTGTTCAAAAGAGCTACAACACACTGCAGTACACCAGAACTGCGAAAAGAGGAAGAGGAACACCTATACAAGGTATTCGCCAAAAACGGATACCCGCGCAACTTTATCAACAGATGCCTAAGCGATAGACCACGGAACGAGGACATGCCACAACCAAAAGGACTAGCCACACTACCATACATCAGGAGCGTTTCAGAACTGACAGCCAGACTACTGCGACCCCTAGGACTCATATTGGCACACAAACCAACAGCCACGCTCAGACAACAACTTACTAGAACAAAGGAGCCAATACCCAACATAAGCAAAACTAATGCCGTTTATAAAATACCATGCAAGGACTGCACAAAACACTATATAGGACAAACAGGAAGACAGCTAACAATCCGCATACATGAACACCAACTAGCCACGAAACGACACGACCAGCTATCCCTAGCAGCCACACATTCAGACAACAAGCAACATGAATTCGACTGGGAAAACACTACTATCATAGGGCAAGCCAGACAGAGAACAGCCAGGGAATTCCTAGAGGCATGGCATTCATCCACAAACTCCATCAACAGACACATCGACCTGAACCCAATATACCAATCACTACAGCAGACAGCTGAAACTGACACCCGGAAGTGGCAAGGACAGACCACTATAAATGCCGGAAGAAACATCAAAGAAGCACTTCGCAGGAGGCTCCAGAGCACTGATGATGTCTCCTAGCCAGGGGACGAAACGTTTGCAACAAAAACTTCCAGCTCGGCGAACAGAACCAATACATTGTCCCTTGGCTTCTGGTACGAGCTCATATGCGCTTAAGATAGCACATTTCATCTCCTAATACTCCCAGATACCTCCTCTGACAGTGATGCAAATATCTCACTAACTTTGAATCAAAGAAAGATACTCTCATAATCACTGGCTATAATTTTTGTTTAGCCACTGTCTTAAATGAAATGAAAAAGGCTTCTACATTCTGTTGGTCAAACTTTGGCAATGCTTGGACCTATTTGAACAGTTCCCTACCAGGCCTTTGACTACAATGGGATTGCTGTCCATCACTGTCCTCATCGCTACTCCTACTTTCATCTCCACCTCTGCCATTTTGAGATGAATTTGAGTATTCAGTTCCAACCACCTTTTCTCTTTCTTTTTGTTTTGCCTCTAAATTGGAGCAAGTGAATGGCCTGAGTGTGAGGACATGTATTGGCTGAAATTGAGTACAGTAACAGAATTGTTGAAACTTACATTTACTTTCATATAAACAAGAGGGAGGTTGGAACTGTGAGGGAGCCGTGGTTTAATAAGGAATTGGAATCCCTTGTGAAAGGGAAGAGGGCGGCCTATGTAAAGATGAGGCGTGAAGGTTCAGTTGGGGTGATTGAGAGTTATAAGGTAGCCAGGAAGGATCTAAAGAGAGAGCCAAGAGCAGCGAGAAGGGGACATGAAAACTCCTTAGTTGGTAGGATTAGGGAAAACCCAAAGGCTTTCTATCGGTATGTCAGGAATAAAAGGATGACTAGGGTAGGTATCGGTCCAGTCAAGGATAGTAGTGGGAAGTTGTGCGTGGAGGCGGAGGAGATTGGAGAGACACTAAATCAATACTTTTCGTCAGTATTCACTTAGGAACAGGACACTATTGCCGATGTGAATATTGAGTCACAAGTGATTAGAATGGATGGCCTTGAGGTATGTAGGGAAGAGGTCTGGGGAACACTGGAAAGGATGAAAATAGATAAGTCCCCTGGTCCTGATGGCATTTATCCTAGGATCCTCTGGGAAGCTAGGGAGGAGATAGCAGAACCATTGGCCTTGATTTTTATGTCGTCATTATCTACGGGAATAGTGCCAGAAGACTGGAGGATAGCGAATGTGGTTCCCTTGTACAAGAAGAGGAGTAAGGATAGCCAGAGTAACTATAGGCCAGTGAGTCTTACCTCTGTTGTGGTCAAAGTCTTAGAGAGAATTGTAAGGGATAGGATTTATGAACATCTGGATAGGAATAATGTGATCAAGGATAGTCAGCATGGTTTTGTGAAGGGCAGGTCGTGCCTCACAAACTTTATTGAGTTCTTTGAGAAGGTGGCTAAGGAGGTGGACGAGGGTAAAGCAGTAGATGTGGTGTATATGGATTTTAGCAAGGCGTTCGATAAGATACCCCATGGTAGACTAATGCAAAAACTACGGAGGTATGGCATTGAGGGTGCATTAGAGGTTTAGATTAGGAACTGGCTGGCTGGAAGGAGACAGAGGGTAGTAGTTGATGGAATAAGTTCACCTTGGAGTGCAGTTACTAGCGGTGTACCACAAGGATCTGTTTTGGGACCATTGCTGTTTGTCATCTTTATAAATGATCTAGAGGAGGGGCTTGAAAGCTGGGTGAGCAAGTTTGCGGATGACACGAAAGTCGGTGGAGTTGTGGACAGCGAAGAAAGATGTGCCAGGTTTCAGCAGGATATAGATAAGTTGCAGAGCTGGGCAGAAAGGTGGCAAATGGAGTTCAATGTAGCTAAGTGTGAAGTCATTCACTTTGGTAGGAGTAACAAGAAGATGGATTACTGGGCTAATGGTAGGCTACTTGGCAGTGTGGATGAGCAGAGGGGTCTTGGTGTCCATGTACACAGATCTCTTAAAGTTGCCACCCAGTTAAATAGTGCTGTGAAGAAGGCATATGGTGTACTGGGCTTTATTGGTAGAGGAATTGAGTTCCGGAGTCCTGAGGTCATATTGCAGTTGTATAAGACTCTGGTGCGGCCTTATCTGGAGTATTATGCGCAGTTTTGGTCGCCATACTATAGGAAGAATGTGGAGGCATTGGAACGAGCGCAGAAGAGGTTTACCAGGATGTTGCCTGGCATGGTAGGAAGATCATATGAGGAAAGGCTGAGGCACTTGGGGCTGTTCTCGTTGGAGAAAAGAAGGTTTAGGGGAGATTTGTTGGAGGTGTACAAGATGATTAGGGATATAGATAGGGTTGACACTGAGAACCTTTTTCCGCTAATGGAGTCAGCTGTTACTATGGGACACAGCTTTAAATTAAGGGGAGGTAGGTATAGGACAGATGTTAGGGGTAAATTCTTTACTCGGCGGGTTGTGAGTTCATGGAATGCCCTGCCAGTAGCAGTGGTGGACGCTCCCTCTTTATGGTCATTTAAGCGGGCATTGGATGAGCATATGGAGGTTATTGGGCTAGTGTAGTTTAGGTCGGCTTTGGTCGGCGCAACATCGAGGGCCGAAGGGACTGTACTGCGCTGTATTTTTCTATGTTCTATGTTCTATGTTCTAAGATTTCGGGGACAGTTAAGATCTCTGCCGGTTCATGTTGACCAGTCTGTAGAGAGGATGATAGATGTGGAACCAGTGATCGTTCACTGAATCCCAACCTTCTCCAGATCGAATCCTTTTCACAGCTTTTCTGTGCAGCTCACCAGCTGACGGAAATCTCCCCACAGTCTGCAGACAGCTTCCCCAAAACCAATGACTAATGTTTTATCATCTGCAAATTTGATATCCGACACCAATTTCACATCAGTGTTAGATACACCAGACAAACAGGTGACTAATACTGAAGCCTGGGGAAAATCAAAGAATTGCGAAACTTCATCAAATGGGGACATACCAAACCCAAAATGGCAACACTGCTTTCTCCCCACTGAAGGTGCAACACTGCTCAGATTCTCCGGCAATTTCTGTTCAGTTTCTGAACCTTGAGGAACTCAACTATTTCAAAACACATGCAGTATTCTTCTTATCATCAGGTTGGTCTACATCACAAACACTTCCTTCTTCTTTATCCTTTAAAGCAAATCAGTCAAGTTCATCCGACACTACCTTCCCTTAACAATTCCATGATGACTATCTTGGATGATGACGTGGAGGAGCTGGTGTTGGACTGGAGAGGACAATGTTAAAAACCACATAACACCAGCTTATAGTCCAACAGCTTTATTTGGAAGCAATAGCTGCTCCTTCATCAGGTAACAATGTGTGATTTCTTTTCAGCTTCATCTTGGATTGAACTTTCACTCACCGTGTGGTTATTTCTATCATCTCTCAGAGTTTTACCGAGTCATTTGCTCATTAATGGAAATATAAAAGCAGCTGGTCACTACTACTCCTATTTCTGACCTGCACCGTCCAACACAAGGGCAACAATTATTGTCTGTTTTCTTATTCTCTCTGATCTGGGAACTTCATTGTTGCACAAGTTAGTGACCGCTACTGACCACAAGTGGGAATTGCAACCAACCCGCAGAAATACTCAAGAGTCTGTCAGGGTGAATGAAGTCAGCAAACAGATTCTGTCTGTGCACGACACAATCAGATTGGTGTACATTTCGATTCAAAAATAAAATAACCGACCTAATATAATAAGTAAAGCTGTGCCCATAAACAATGGACTGCCCAGACAGTTTTCACTTGATATTAGGCTGTATTTCACAAAAACACTGCGAGTAATGTTGAAAGGAGGGAAATCTAGAAATAAAATGAAAAACTCAGGATTTCTGTTAAGACGCCAGTTTCTTTGAAACGGGTATCGCCCTGACTCCTTAATCTTCTAGGGTCCCTCCTCAATTTCAAAGTGGTGGGAAACCGCACTGCAGAGGTTTGGCGCTGCTCGTGTGGCTGACTCAAGCTTCTGTGCAGATCTAAGTGTTTCATTCCCATTGCTGCAAGTGGTCTTTTTGGTGTTGAGCGGTTTAAAAGCCGCTGCATGCGATGGCTGGGAATCGAACCCACGTCAACTGCTTGGAAGGCAGCTATGCTCACCACTATACCACCATCGCAACTGGGGCATGTCCTCCACACATCAGCTAATGTGCAATTCGACCAATAGTTCTTCATTCGAAATTCAGTCTTCTTGCAAATTTTACGCTGAAATATTGCAATTCACCACTAATAAAAGACTGACTTTTACTCGTTCCATACTTCTCATTATACCTTTTCATTCACACTTTCTCATGCACACAAACCAGCATTTATCATCATCTCAGATAAATCCACAGCTAAAATATCAACAAAATCTCACCGCAACCCGGGATCTGTCACACAATCAAAACTTGTCAACTTCTCACAAACGCTTTTGCCCCAAACATCCATTCTCCTGCTCCTCGGATGCTGTCTGACCTGCTCTGCTTTTCCACCACCACTCTCATCTCCACCAGTGGCAGTACCCACTTTCGCCTTTCTCTTCATACACTTTTCCCACCAACTTTGCTTTTTCTTTCTGATTTACCGCATCTGTACTACTTTCCGCTTTTAACATTTCTGAAGGGTTTTCCACAAACAAAAAGGCAAAAAGAAGGAACTGTTAGACTGAGTACATGCTGCAGTAATTCTGGAGAAGAGGAAACTCCTGGTAACAGTTCACGAAGCAGAAATCTCTCGAGAAATCTGTATTAATCCGCACTTCCATTCTCTTGATCGATTTGTAGTTTTCTCTGTTACATTGTAGAAGAGGGGGAGGGTGGAGTCGCAGCTGGGAGGGAGAGAAACCAGGCTGATTTTCAAAGTTTTAGAATCAGAGTGTCATACAGTATGGAAACAGATCCTTAGGTCCAGCCAGTTTATGCTGACCATGTCCCCAAACACAACCGTAACCACCTGCATGCAATTGAACATTTCCCATTTGCTAGCATTTGGTCATATCTCTCTAAACCTTTCCTATTCGTGAACTTATCCAAGCGTCTTTTCAACGTTGTAACTGTACCTGCGTCCACCACTTTCTCTGACAGTTCATTGCACGCACCAAGCACTCGATGTGTAAAAAAATTGTCCCTCATTTCCTTTTTAAATCCATAATCCCCCTGTCCACGCAACAGTAAATCAAAAATCCATCTCAATGCTTTTCACAATAAGTACCTCCCCCAGTCCCTCACTAATAAATCAATGGTCCATTTAAACAAACTGGGAATTGCATTCCACAGTCTGCAGACAGCTTCCCCAAAACCAATGACTAATGTTTATCATCTGCAAATTTGATATCCGACACCAATTCCACATCAGTGATAGATACACCAGACAAACAGGTGACTAATACTGAAGCCTGAGGAAAAATCAAAGAATTGCGAAACTTCATCAAATGGGACATACCAAACCCAAAATGGCAACACTGCTTTCTCCCCACTGAAGGTGCAACACTGCTCAGATTCTCCGGCAATTTCTATTCACTTTCTGAACCTTAAGGAACTGAACTATTTCAAAACACATGCAGTATTCTTCTTATCATCAGGTTGGTCTACATCACAAACACTTCCTTCTTCTTTATCCTTTAAAGCAAATCAGTCAAGTTCATCCGACACTACCTTCCCTTAACAATTCCATGATGACTATCTTGGATGATGACTTGGAGGAGCCGGTGTTGGACTGGAGTGGACAATGTTAAAAACCACATAACACCAGCGTATAGTCCAACAGCTTTATTTGGAAGCAATAGCTGCTCCTTCATCAGGTAACAATGTGTGATTTCTTTTCAGCTTCATCTTGGATTGAACTTTCACTCACCGTGTGGTTATTTCTATCATCTCTCAGAGTTTTACCGAGTCATTTGCTCATTAATGGAAATATAAAAGCAGCTGGTCTCCACTCCTCCTATTTCTGACCTGCACCGTCCAACACAAGGGCAACAATTATTGTCTGTTTTCTTATTCTCTCTGATCTGGGAACTTCATTGTTGCACAAGTTAGTGACCGCTACTGACCACAAGTGGGAATTGCAACCAACCCGCAGAAATACTCAAGAGTCTGTCAGGCTGAATGAAGTCAGCAAACAGATTCTGTCTGTGCACGACACAATCAGATTGGTGTACATTTCGATTCAAAAATAAAATAACCGACCTGATATAATAAGTAATGCTGTGCCCATAAACAATGGACTGCCCAGACTGTTTTCACTTGATATTAGGCTGTATTTCACAAAAACACTGCGAGTAATGTTGAAAGGAGGGAAATCTAGAAATAAAATGAAAAACTCAGGATTTCTGTCAAGACGCCAGTTTATTTGAAACGGGTATCGCCCTGACTCCTTAATCTTCTAGGGTCCCTCCTCAATTTCAAAGTGGTGGGAAACCGCACTGCAGAGGTTTGGCGCCGTTCGTGTGGCTGATTCAAGCTTCTGTGCATAATCGAAGTGTTTCATTCTCACTGCGGAAAGTGGTCTTTTTGGTGTTGAGCGGTTTAAAAGCCGCCGCATGCGATGGCCGGGAATCGAACCCGGGTCAACTGCTTGGAAGGCAGCTATGCTCACGACTACACCCTCTTTGCTACACCTGGCAAGTGTTGGAGAAATCCGCTGATGTGCAATTCAAGCAATAGTTGTTGATTCTAAATTTCGTTCTTCTTTTATTAGAAATGTTGCAGTGAAATATTCGAATTGAGAAGTCACAACAGAAAGAGTGTTACTGTGTGGATAGATCTCATTATGCCCCGCCTCACTTTTTAATACACACAAAGCAGTATTTCGGATTTCTCATGATCTGAAATCAATCAATAACAAAAGTACCAAGGAAATCTCAGGGCAACAGTGAAACCATCACACAATTCAAACTTGTGAAGTTCTCAGAAAGGGTCACCCGACCGAAATGTGAACTCGGATTTCTCTTCTTACAGCTTTCCCACCGACTTCGGTTTTGGTTTCTGATTTACAGCATCCGCAATTCTTTCGGGTTTTAAAACTTGGGAAGGCTTTTTGGAAACCAAAACGGCACCAAAAAACAGGAACTGTTGGACAGACTGAGCAGATGCTGCAGTAATTTTGTAGAGTAGGAAAAACCTCTCGAGAAATGTGCACTAATGCACAGTTGGAATCCGTTGATCGATTTGCAGATTCTTCTTTTGCTTTGTAGAAGAGGGGGAGGGTGGAGTCGCCGCGGGGAGGGAGAGAAACCAGGCTCATTTCCAATATTTTAGAATCAGAGTGTTATACAGCATGGAAACAGATCCTTGGGTCTCACCAGATCACACTGACCATGTTCCCAAACTCAACTTGAACCACCCGCGTGTGCTTGAACATTTCCCATTTGCCAGTATTTCGTCATATCCCTCTAGACCTTTCCAACTCATGATTCGAAGGTGCCGGTGTTGGACTGTGGTGGACAACGTTAAAAATCACACTACACCGGGGTATAGTCCAGCAGGTTTCTTTGGAAGTATAACCTTTCCAAACGCTGTCTCTTCATCAGGTGGTTGTGGAGATGAACTATTAGACACAGAATTTATAGCAACAGGATTGCAGGTATCATGGAATGTAATATTAAATATATTTAGATTAAGTCTCTCATCTTTTAGAATGACCATGTTAGTTTCAGTTCTTTCATATGTAAATCCCAGAACTTTTTTAGAAGTTATCTTCTCAAGATATCTTTAACAATAGGTGCCACCTCAGCTCAGATAATGCATTGAAGGTGTGAGGTTAAAGTTTGTCTGGGTCCCAGTGTACAGATTCTTGCATGGATTTATGCAGTTTTTGACCAAAATAAAATATAATTCTGTAAGTACAAATTCACCCCACAAACTTATAGGTGTGTGCGTGCTGGGGAGACCGAGTGTGTGTGTGCAGTGAGAGGTGTGAGTGTCTGTCAGAGAGTGTGTGTGGGTGTATGTGTCTGAGTGTGTGGTGTATCAGACTGTGAGAGGGCGCATGCGTGAGTGTGACTGTGGGGAATGTGTGTTTGAGCTTATGAGAGAGAGCTTGCATATGAGAGAGGGCCTGCATGAGTATGGAGTGTGTGTGTGTGTGTGTGTGTGTGTGTGTGTTTGTGTGTGTGTGTGTGAGAGAGAGAGAGAGAGTGTAAAGTGCAGTGGGGTCACCTGTAGTGTGACATGAACTCAAGGTTCCTGTTGAGGTCAGCCCCATGGCTACCGAACTTAACCATCAGCTTCTGCTTGGTCACTTTGCGTTGTTGCCTGCGCCAAAGTCCGCCTTGAAGGATGGTCACCCAAATGACCAAGGCTGAATGTCCCAGACTGCTGAAGAGTACTCCGAATGGGAAGGAATCAGTGTGGCCATTCCCAATGTTTTAAATGATCAATAACCATCAGAGCCCTCATCAGAACATAAGTGCGGAACATCTTGGTGCATGGAATCATCAACCTTTCCCTTTCAGATAGATCGATCCAGCTCATAACAACCAGCTGTTCGAAAACAAAACACATCTCCTGTAACAATGTTTACTACTATCAAATATCGCAATTCCATTTTCTGATTTTTCTCATTCTTTCTTGGGAATGTAAACACTTTGTTTTTCATTATGCAAATGTATTTCACTGTGAATTCCTTTATCAATTAGAGGATCATAATTCTGTTTTTCGATATTTCCAGTATTTTTGTTTACCAGTGGAAGCACATTGTTCCTTATTACGGAAATTGATGTCACTTTCAACTCCTTTGTCCAATCAGCATTTCATTGTTTAGGTGAACAAATCAACTTCTTATCACTGACTCTTCGCATCAGTGAAGTATTTTTTGTTGTTTGTGGGTTGTGGACAGACCATAACATATAGGAGCAGCTCACTGAGTCTGCTTTGCCATTCAATCATGGCTGATGTGAGACACAAAGCTCACTCACTGCAATAATTTCAGTCCGAGACAAGATCTGAATCAGTAGTGCCCTTTATTTCACACTTGCAAGTGGGTGTGATGTCCACAAGGCAGGGACAAAACACACTGAATTCAACAAATACTCGATATTTATATAATTTGGTTCCTACATATTTTTTCTTATTTCATTGCTTCCCCCCTGTTTACATCCTCCACTCCCTAAGACCGGTACCCATTACTCCTGTTTATCTCGTGTCTTATCCGGTCTTGTCTGTGAAAAAAACATGCTCATTCCTGTTCTCAAGGCCATTTGACCTCTTCCTGCTGTGGGCACATCCTGGCCTTACCATTAATTACTCCCTCCATCTGTGCCGCCCCTCTCAGCATCTTATCATTAAGACTCGTTTAATTGGGGTTTGTTCCTGTGTTTCTGTAAAAGTGGGAAACAGATGTTTATACCTATTGTTTATACAGGCATATTGAGTTTAACTGTCTGTCTTCACAGCATCTTATCACGAAGCCCCTTTAATTGGGGTTACCATTGTTGTGTAGTCCCTTTTCTTTCTTGCATACATTTTTAGCTAACACAAAAAAAACAATTATGCATTTCCTCCACATAACTCCCATTCTTGTTGACTCAGCTCCTGGCTAAAACAATTACACACTGATGTGCGTTCAGTTATTTTTTATATAATGTATTAGAATTGCAGAAGCAACATTAATTTACCATATCCCACAGCTGATATGGTTTTTAACCCCATTCTCCTGCCTTCTCTCCATAATCCTCAATCCCCTTACCAATCAAGGTCTTACCTATCTGAGTATTACATACCCTTAATGATTTGGCCTCCATAGCCCTCTGCAGCAGTGAATTCCTCAGATTTACCACCCTCTGGTTGAAGAAATTCCTCATTGTTTCATTTCTAAAGAGTCGTTCCCTTCACTCTGAGGCTGGGCCCCCCAGGTCCTAGTCAACAGTGGAAAGGTCTGCTTCACATCCACTCTGTCTAGGCCTCTCAGTATTCAGTAAGTTTCAATGAAATCTTCTCTCATCCTTCTAACCTCCAATCAGTATAGATTCAAAGTTCTCAATCACTTATTTTTATTTCACCTGCAAACTAGCAACAGTGCCCTCAATCCCTTCATCCAGATCATTAATGTATAACATGAACAGTTGTTGTCCCTAAACTGACACATGCGAAATTCAACTAGTAACCAACTGCCACCTGAAAAAGACCCCTATCCTACTCTCTGCTTTCTGCCTCAATGTTGCTGGCAGTATCAGCACTTTTTGCCCATTGTTAATTCTTTTTCAGAATGTGATGCTGAGTCACTAGCTGAGGTGCTGTAGTCCACCTTGTAAAATGTCTTGTCTGTGGCATTGTTTTGGTAATTCGGCTCTGCATCTTTTCTAGTTCCTGAAGTGTGAGACCTACAATTAGATGCAGTGTGTTTGTCAGGTCTAAACCAATAATTTGAAAAGATTAACTGTACTGTCCTCATTAAAGAATTGTCTCAACATATCCTGTTTTCTTTTAAAATCTGTGAATGCAATTCTTCAAGACTCTCTGTTCCTGAACCAGTGCTCAAATTGTATCACAAACTGGCATTTTAAATGTGAAGGGTTCAGCTGCAAATCTGGAATCTATCATTAAATAAGCGTTGGTTAAAGCATATTTCGATGTGATAATGAGGTGGCATTTTAGACCATCCAGGTTCGTTGTGAAGTTTCTTTGTCGATCTCCTGTGTGATGCATTCCCACCTGTGCCTTGAACAGAGTCTGCGAATTCTGACTATTCCTCAATGGATATCAAAGTGTTCTCATACAGGATGATAGAATCATGCTGTACTGAAGAGGCCCTTTGGCCCATCAAGTCTGTACTTTCCAAATATACAGTATTACTTACACCAATCCTACATTACAGCACTAGGCCCACAGCTTTGAATATTATGATGTCTGAATGCTCATCAAAGTGCTTTAAAAAACATTTTGAGGTTTTCCATCTCAAAGACTCTCCCCTGACAGTGAGTTCTAGAGCCCCAACCTCCTTTGGTTGAACATGTTTTCGGCAAATCCCCTCTTAAACCTCCTACCTTTCACTTTAAAGTTACATCTCCTTGTTATCGACCCTTCATCAGAAGTGAACAGCTGCTATCTATGCCCTTCAAAATATTTTATACCTCTTTGAATACGCCCCTCTCTGCTCCGAAGAAAACAAGCTGAGCTTATCCAATCTCTCTTCATTGCTGAAATACTCCATCCCAGAACCATCCTGGCGAATCTCCTCTGCAGCCCCTCCAGTGCAATCACATCCTCCTTATAATGTCAGTGATGATATAGAAGCAGCATAGAAGATGAAAGCCTGACTAACAGGAAGCAGAGACTCAGAATAAACAGTTCCATTTCAAACTGGTAACTAGTGAAATGCCACAGGGATCAATGCTGTGATCTCAAATATTTACAAATTGCATTAAACTACTGGATTAGGTTGAGCAAATGGGAAGAAAAAATATAATGTGGCCACAGCATAGTGGTATCTTATTGACAGGAATAATAGAAAGCAGAACATTGTGTGGAAGGAGACAGACTGCAGAATTTAGCAGGAGAGGGATCTGGCTGTTGTTGTACATGAATCACAGAAAAAGTAGCATACATGTGCATTAAGTAACTAAGTACTCAAATGTAATATTGACCTTTAATGTTAGGGGGTGAAGCTCTCCCACCGGCTGTGGTCCGTTCAGTCCATGTTCTATCTTGGTAACTCAACGTGGAGATTCTGTGCCCTCCCCTTCACTGTTTGATCATGCTGCATTGCCCTTTGAGAAGGGCACTGCTTGTGACTGGCCACTCAGGTGTTTCCTTTCTTCCTGGTGGTGGAATTTAAATAAAGTACAGACTAGTTGTTTTCACTGTGACCAACACCTGCACACACACGACATGGGTGCTGGGGAAAAATAAGCACAATCGCTGTCAGGTGATAGTGTTGGGGAAAAAAACAGGATTGTCAGAGGTTGTGTTCACTCTGACAGTGGCAAAAAAAGGGGGTGATATATAAATGCAGGGTGGTCTTAAGACGGGAACCATCAAAACCATTTGAGAAACATTTAGAGATTAAATATAGAAAGCTATGGGTCAAGTACTGGAAAATGGGATTAGGAATAGACGGATATTAGGTAACTGGCACAAATGTGATTGGGCAATGGTCACTTTTCTGTGCTGTAAAAAGAAATTCCATGACTCCATCTCCCACTTTCTAACTACGAAGTCAATCTCTTTGTCCTTCTCTCTCTCTCTCTCTCTCTCTCTCTCTCTCTCTCTCTAGGTTCCACCTCCATTCTCTGGATTACACTGAATTCTCAACTAAAGGAACTGTGGACCTTGAAATTCAGAAGAAAAGTAAGAAAATGCTGGAAAGTATCATCATGCCCATGCAGTGATCCTTCTTCTGAACTTTTTGCATGAACACACCCACTTCCCTTATTCCAACCTCAAACCAATCCCTGCCCCATTCCCACTCATCCCACACGGACTCCGGACCACCTTTAAACCAGCAGTGTTCAGACCCGAACAGGACAAACAATACAGACTACAGATTCAAAAACACCAGCAACAGCTCTCCTTCAAGATCCTCCGCTCCACGCTCGCAGCAATGCGCCGGCACCTAACCTCTCTACAGTCAACCCTGCCTCAGCTGAGGGCCACACTCTCTCAGAATTGCAAAGGACCCACTCTGTACTACATCCTCAGGAGAATTCATATTCTCAACAAACAGTATTTCAATTCCATCTCAAACATCAAAAACTGTAAGTACAACAAACTTATATCTACCCACCTCCATAACCAGTGCTCCTCAAACATTCCAGCAGATTCCCCTGGCCTCAGAAATGACTCAGACGCCATTAACCATGCAGCTGATGCAGCTACCACCCGCACGCTGATTGATGATGTCACTTCCGCCCTCATCATGGCCACTCCCACAATCACTTCCGCCCCTCACAATTCCTCATGCATCTCACGTGACACCACTTCTGCCCCCACCAGCGCCACTCACCTGCATTCTGCTGACACGCCCCCCACGGATCCCACTGTCACTATCCCCACCCGCCAGAACCCTGAGGGGAACACTACCCCTGCTCATGACTCCACCCCCATTCCCCCACCATCACACCCACTCCAGTTACAGGTTCCGCCCCCACTCCCAGCTCCACACCCACACCAGATCCCGGCTCCCAGCCCTGCTGAGTTTTCACTATCCCCACAAACCTCCCCCTCACTGAGGATGAACGATCAGTCCTCAGCAAAGGACTCCCCTCCGTCCACGCATCAATGAATTTAATCCACGCCATGACGTCGAAAATTCTTCTGTCGCCTCTGCCTCCGAGCTTACTTTCACAAACAGGATTCCCGACCACCTTTCGAGGACCCCTTCGCCCACCTCCAACATACTGCATCCACCTGGACACCCCGCGCTGGCCTATTCCCTGTCCTCGACCTCCTCATTTCCAACTGCCGCCCGGACATTAACCGCCTCAACCTGTCTACCCCCCTCCCCTACTCCAACCTCTCACCCTCACAACGCGCAGCCCTCCAATCCCTCTGCTCCAATCCCAACCTCACTATCAAGCCAGTGGATAAAGGGGGGCGCAGTGGTAGTCTGGGACACTGACCTCTACACCGCTGAAGCCAAACGCCAACTCGAGGACACCTCTTCCTACTGCCCCCTCGACAATGACCCAACCCCCCCATCACCAAACCATCATCTCCCAGACCATACAGCACCTCATCAACTCAGGAGGTCTGCCACCCACAGCTTCCAACCTCATAGTCCAGGAACCCCGCACTGCCCGGTTCTAACTCCTTCACAAGATCCACAAGCCTGACCACCCTGGCCGACCCATTGTCTCAGCATGCTCCTGCTCCACTGAACTCATCTCTACCTACCTCGACACTGTCCTATATTCCCTAGTCCAGGAACTCCCACATACATTCGAGACACCAACCATGCCCTCCACCTCCTCTAAGACTTCCGTTTCCCCGGCCCCCAATGCCTCATCTTCACCATGGATATCCAATCCCTCTACACCTCCATCCGCCATGACCAGGGCCTCCAAGCCCTCCGAATTTTCCTCTCCAGATGTCCCCAACAGTACCCTTCCACCACTCTCATTCATTTGGCCGAACTGCTCCTCACCCTTAACAATTTCTCCTTCGAATCCTCCCACTTCCTCCAGACCAAAGGGGTAGCCCTGGGCACACGTATGGGCCCCAGTTATGCCTGTCTCTTTGTTGGCTACATAGAACAGTTGATCTTCCGTAATTACACCAGCACCACTCCCCACCTCGTCCTCCGCTACATTGATGACTGCATTGGCGCCACTTCGTGCTCCCGCAACGAGGTTGAGCAATTCATCAACTTCACCAACACATTCCACCCTGACCTTAAATTTACCTGGACCATCTCCGACACCTCCCTCCCCTTCATGGACCTCTCCATCTGCATTAATGACGACCGACTTGACACTGACATTTTTTACAAACCCACCGACTGGAATGTGTTGGTTTTTCACCAACCGTAACAAGGACAGAACGCCCCGGTGCTCACCTTCCACCCTACAAACCTTCGCATAAACCAAATAATCTGCCGACATTTCTGCCACCTCCAAACAGACCCCACCACCAGGGATATATTTCCCTTCCCACCCCTTTCCGCCTTCCGCAAAGACCGGTCCCTTCGTGACTACCTGGTAAGATCCACGCCTCCCTACAACCCACCCTCCCCTCCTGGCACTTGCCCCTGTCACTGCAGGAACTGTAAAGCCTGTGCCCACACCCTCTACCTCACCTCTATCCAAGGCTCTAAAGGAGCCTTCCACATCCATCAAAGTTCTACCTGCACATCCACTGATATCATTTATTGTATCCGTTGTTCCCGATGCGGTCTCCGATACATTGGGGAGACTGGGCGTCTCCTACCAGAGCGCTTTAGGGAACATCTCCGGGACACCCGCATCAATCAACCACACCGGCCCGTGGCCCAACATTTCAACTCCCCCTCCCACTCTGCCGAGGACATGGAAGTCCTGGGCCTCCTTCACTGCCGCTCCCTCTCCACCAGATGCCTGGAGGAAGAATGCGTCATCTTCCGCCTCGAAACACTTCAAACTCAGGCATCAATGTGGACTTCAACAGTTTCCTCATTTCCCCTTCCCCCACCTCACCCTAGTTCGAAACTTCCAGCTCAGCACTGTCCCCATGATTGTCCAGGCTTGTCCTACCTGCCTATCTCCTTTTCCACCTATCCACTCTACCGTCTCCTCCCTGACCTATCACCTTCATTCCCCCCCCACCCAAACCCCCCCCCGCCATCCATTGTACTCTATGCTACTTTCTCCTCACCCGCACCCGCCTCTGGCTTATCTCTCCACGCTTCAGGCTCTCTGCCTTTATTCCTGATGAAGGACTTTTGCCTGAAACGTCGATTTCGCTGCACTTTAGATACTGCCTGAACTGCTGTGCTCTTCCAGCACCACTAATCCATTCCAACAAAGCTGACCAATCGGATCATAAGAACTCCAGTAGACTCGTCCTCTCCAGCCTCCCATTGGCTAGAACCGGAAAAATGACAGCCTCGCGATCGAATCGGACAGACCAGTATCTAAGCCCCGCCCCATAACAATGTAGCCGTTTCATGCACCCGGAAGCTGGTGTTGGCTGCAGTCGGAGGGAAGTTGCTGGTTGGTTTGTGAAGACGGTGAGAAATGGGATTGGTGTTCTTTCTGCTAGTGGAAGATTATAGTGAGGATATGTAGTCATACTGTAGTGTTACTACAAGCACAGATTGTTCCGGGAAGTCCAACTGCAGTTTCCACATGGAGGGAAAAATATAGAAACTCCCGTCTTGAGGAGCATGGAGCTCCTATCACTGAGCAGGCAGTGTGTGACCCAGGGAGAATGGAGACAGAGAGATCAGAGAGTGTGGAGCTCCCAGCAAAGGGACAATTAAGCAGCTACTTTTAAATTGTAACCTTCCTATTTTGTTCTATAAATCTACAATAGTAAGTGGAGTGGGTTCATCTTGATTCCATGTTTTTATTGAGATCTGTAATGAGCTGCCAGAGGAAGTGGTGGAGGCTGGTACAATGAAAAACATTTAAAAGTAATCTGGATGGGTATATGAATAGAAAGGATTTAGAGGGATATAGGTCAAATGGCTGGCAAATGGGACCAGATTAATCTGGTCAGCATGGACGAGTTTGACAGAAAGGGTCTGTTTCGGTGGCTATAAATCTCTATGACTCTACGACCTGGCGAAGGTGTGAGATCAGACGTTATGTGACCCTGTGCGGTGGGTGGGCAGTTGGAGCCAGTGAGACCAGACGCACTTAGATGGCAGCAGGGGGAGGTGGGGGGTTGGAGCCAGTGAGATTAGATACTGTGTGACCTGGGAAGCCAATCTCCATCAGATGCCTCATGTGCAGTTTAATGTCTGTCATTTCTTTGCAGCTGCTAAAGTTGTGCTGATGCAGTATACTGGCATTGCCTCACACTATATAAAAAAAAAGGAGAGGACTTACACGGCAAATGGTAGGGCCCTGGGGATTGCTGACAAGCAGAGACCTTGACGTGCACGTACTATACAAAATGCTGGTGCGGCCGTACTTGGAATATTGTGTACAGTTCTGGTCGCCCTATTACAGGAAGGATGTGGAAGCATTGGAAAAGGTGCAGAGGAGATTTACCAGGATGTTGCCTGGTTTGGAGGGATGCTCTTATGAGTAAAGGCTGAGAGACTTGGGTCAGTTCTCATTGGAAAGAAGAAAGCTAAGAGAGGATTTGGTAGAGGCATACAAGATGATCAGAAGATTTGATGGGTTAGATAGTGAAAGTCGTTTTCCTAGGATGATGACACCAGTTTGTACGAGGGGGCATAGCTACAAATTGAGGGACTTAAGACTGATGTCAGAGACAGGTTCTTTACTCAGAGAGTGATAAGGGTGTGGAATGCCCTGCCTGCCAATGGCTTTTGCCCGAAATGTCGCTTTTACTACTCCACGGATGCCGCCTGAAGTGCTGTGCTTTTCCAGTCCCACTAATCCAGAATGTAGTTAGCTCAGCCACATTAGAGTGATTTAAACAATCCTTGGATAAGCGCATGGATAATGATGGAGTTGAAAATCACACAACACCAGGTCATAGTCCAACAGGTGTAACTGGAAGCACATTAGCTTTCCAATTAAACCTGTTGGATTATGACCTGGTGTTGTGTGATTTTTAACTTTGGACAATCCAGTCCAACACCAGCATCTCCAAATAATGGATAATGATGGGATAGTGTAGGAGGATGGGTTTTAACTTAGTTCACAGATCAGCACAACATCGAGGGCTGAAGGGCCTGTTCTGCGTTGTATTGTTCTATGTTCTAAGTTCGTTGAAAATGGAAGACAGAGTGCTGAAGGAAGTGTTTGGAACACTTGCCTTTATTGGTCAGGAGCAAAGCCATGTGTGGACTACTGCCTATAATTTAGGTCGCCCTGCTAGAGGAAGTATGTTATTAACTTGGAAGAGTGCAAAAAAGACTTACTGGGATGTTACAAAGATGAGAATATTTGAGTTATAATAAAGGCTGGATATGCTGTGATTTCTTTTCCTGGGGTGCAAGGGGTGACCTTATAGAGGTTTATCAAATCATGAAGGGGATGGCTACGGTTAATAGCAAAGGTCTTTACCCCAGGTTGGGGGTTTCCAAACCTAGTGGGCATAGGTTTAAAAGGGACCTGAGAGGCAACTTTTTCACACAGGATACTGTATGTAGAGGTGGGTACAATTATAACATTTAAAAGACATTTGGACAAGGACATGTTTGGGAAAGGTTTACAAAGATATGGACCAAATGCTGGCAAATTGTAAACGTACAGTTCCCAAGCTAACAGCAGTTGTATTGACACAGAGGAAGGTTTAATGGGCAATTTAATGTATTCAAAAACACTCCAATTTTTTTGTTCCAGGGTATTATTATTTGGGAAGGTGTAACACCACCATGGCTAAAGGTTTGAACAGGAGAGAAAATTTGGTATCTTCAAGAGTGGAAATGGATACAGGTACTTGCATAGAATTTTTGTCCTGGAAAAAAGCTTCTGATCTCAAACAAGAACTTTACATCGGAAATGGGAACAGGCTAAGGGCTGAGCAGAATGAGGAGAAAGTGATCACGTAGAATAGGCTTGTCCATTTGGGGACCCAGCAGCCAAAATGAGGCTTAGCAGGGTGTTTTATTCATGTTTTATCAACCTGCTTGAAACTCCTACAACACACCTTCTGGGGTGACATTCAAACATGGGCCTTGTGACCCAGAAGCAGAGACACTGCCCCCTGTGCCACTAGAGCCCAGGACTAAATTATTTTGACTACCTCCTGTTTCATTACATGCTGTGCTACTTTCAAATAATGTCTAACCAACTCACCCATGCTATTTAATCGCTCCCTAAAATTTTACACATAATCCAAATATCTGGTCTCTGAACTCAGACTCACCAATTTCTCCTTAATTAATTATCAACTCATGCCCGAAAAGTAATTCAAATAGACTGAATTTACTTGATTCATTAGGTGCATACTTAATTACACAGAGTACAAATGGAATTCCTTTATCCCAATCCTCTGGAGGACCTTGACTAAAACCCCTGAACATGGTCTTTAAATTTTGATGCTACCATTCAATGCTTCCTGCAATTCTGGATGGTATGCAGTGGATTTGAATTGTTTTAGAACTACTATTGTTGAATATTTCCTTGAATATCTTTGATGTAAAATTTTACTCTTAATCTGATTGTATCTCTGTGGGTAGTCTGTATTTGATTAAAAAAAATTGAGTAGCCCTTCTACAACCTTTTTAGCCATGATACTGTGGCCTCTGGAATTTTAGTAGATATGTCAATTATGGTTAACAAGTATTGATTTCCACTTTTTGTTTAAGGTAGGGGTCCTACACAATCAATTAAAACTCTTGTAAAAGGCTCTTCAAATGCTGCAATGGGTGTTAAAAGTGTTGATTTTATCACTGCCTGAGATTACCCAATTGCCTGAAATGTATGATGTGTCTGGCAAATGTAAGCACATCCTTGTGCAGTCCAGACCAAAAGAAAAGTTTGCATTTTGAACTGAGTTTTTCTTACTCCCAAATGACCTCCTGCTGGTAATTCATTGCTACCAGCAACATTTCCTTTCCATACGATCTGATGAACTTCTGCCCATTTTTCATCTGCTCTCACTCTCTTCAAAATGACATCTTGGTGAGGAAATGAACAAGGAGCAGGAGAATCGACGTTTCAGGCATGAGCCCTGCTTCAGGAATAAAGTGGTTGGTTCGGGCTCACGCCCGAAATGTCGATTCTCCTGCTCCTTGGATGCTGCCTGACCTGCTGTGCTTTTCCAGCACCACATTTTCAGCTCTGATCTCCAGCAGCTGCAGTCCTCACTTTCTCCTCTGAGGAAATGAACAGTCTGGGATACACTCAGATTCTTCTTCTATATTGATTTTGGATACAGCTGCTTTAGTTTTTCATCTTTCCACTGGAACTCAGCTAATGTTTCTGACCTAAAAATATCCAATTCATTCGCCACCTGTTCTTGTTTTTCCCCTGCCATCCCCCCACCCCACCCCACCCCCAACTATTTGATCAAACATAGTTTCTGATAATTGAACTTATCTCTTTTCTTTGATTTCTCCTCCTGTGGCTTTGTGACCTTTTCCCAGAGAAACAAAAACCTGGACATACTTCCTGTAAAACCTAGTTGCCTGATTTTCCAATAGCTTTTCAACCACAGTAGGCATCACTCTCCCAGCCTGCCCCTTGATGCACCTATGTCATCACCAAAGATAAATTGTATTTCTGGAACTGAGAATCTCTCTATTACCCCTACCACTTCGACACCATTTTTCACCAGATCCTGCACCCCCACTTTATATCATGGAACACTGCTCTTCTCACCATGAATTCCACATACTGCCACCTTCTCGAGCAATACTCTTTCTGAAGTATATATCACATCTCTCATCAAAGATCAACTTGCTCCTGTATCTCTTAAAATCTTAATTTCTTTACATACTCCTCTGGCACATTGGAGTAAACTTTATCCATGCCAGTAAATTCTTTAGAGATCTGGCACATTCTTCTCAACCAACCCCTGACCAGGCTGTACATTCTTTTGCAGCATTTTAGCTTCCACTGTGCTTTCCTTTACCACTTCAACAAAACTCGCTGGCTTATTCTGTTTCCTCTCTGCATTCTCAGTGCTTTTTCTAAACTATCAACACTACAACTTCAATGAAAACACCTGAGATTTTTTACTTCAGTTTCCCCTCATGGTACGTTTTCACCCTGTGATAAAGTATCTTCAACGTGATCCCCCTTTACCTCACTACCTGAAAACTTCTCTTTTCCCCAATTTCTATCCCTCAAAGATTGAAATTGATATTAGAAACCAACTTTGATTTATGAACTAACTCATAGGCATTTCTGTTCCTAATCTTGAAGTCTGAATTCTTTGCTCTTCCACATTTGAACTCCTCCAAACTAATCATCAAAGAGCATCATACCTTGATCTATTTCAATGCCTTTATCGATCTATCGAAATTACTTTGCTTCACATTTTCAAACCCAATGTGTGTTTGACCAGGGTCCGTCCTTAGCACTGAAACATTGTCCCTTGGCAAAGTTTGTGCGAAGATTTGTAGCTCGGGTGCTTGTTGCAGTGGTTCTGTTTGCCGATCTGGAAGTTTATGTTGCAAACGTTTCGTCCCCTGGCTAGGAGACATCATCAGTGCTCTGGAGCCTCCTGCGAAGCGCTTCTTTGATGTTTCTTCCGGCATTTATCGTGGTCTGTCCTTGCCGCTTCCGGGTGTCAGTTTCAGCTGTCCGCTGTAGTGATTGGTATATTGGGTCCAGGTCGATGTGTCTGTTGATGGAGTTTGTGGATGAATGCCATGCCTCTAGGAATTCCCTGGCTGTTCTCTGTCTGGCTTGCCCTATGACAGTAGTGTTTTCCCAGTCGAATTCATGTTGCTTGTTGTCTGAGTGTGTGGCTGCTAGGGATAGCTGGTCGTGTCGTTTCATGGCTAGTTGGTGTTCATGTATGCGGATTGTTAGCTGTCTTCCTGTTTGTCCTATATAGTGTTTTGTGCAGTCCTTGCATGGACTTTTGGCGCGCAATTTCTTGTTTGTATTTGTGCAGGGAAACAGCCAAGCAGAACGGACTCAGGATGATCCAGGTAATGATCACAGACGCTCACAACCGACTGCACAAATACAAACAAGAAATTGCGCGCCAAAAGTCGTTAATTTCAAAGACCGCTAATCATGAATGGAACCGGGCCATAGAACATGCTGTCACTATAGGACAGAACAGGACAACACATCGCAAAAAAACGGCATTAAAAGAAAAACTGGCCAAACTAACACACAAAAAAGAGGACACTACAACACACACCTAGGTTAAAAACTTCGCCCACAAACAGCTCACAGACATGGAAAGAACTATACTGACCAAGGGACTCAACTACAACCACAGGGACGCCAAGACAGCAGACTTCCTAGCAGCACTAGAATGCACACTCAGGAACAATGGACTGACTGAAGAGACACAACAAACAGTGAGACAAACGGTCGTACCTATGATGATAAGAAAAAGACAAACACATAACCTCAACACCAAGGAGAGGGAAGCACTGAAAGCACTAAGAAATGATAAGAACATAATCATACTACCAGCAGATAAAGGCAGAATGACTGTCATCCTTGATAAATCAGACTACATCAAAAAAGCACAACACCGACTAGCAGACACCAACACCTACCAAATGAAGGATTCGGACCCCACGCCACAACTCACCAATAGAATAAATAACACTCTAAGGAATCTACAAAAAAAACGGACAGATAACCAAAGCGGACCTACGAAGAATGAAACCGGAAAGCAACAACACCCCCAGATTCTATGGACTACCCAAAGTACACAAACCAGACATCCCACTCAGACCCGTAGTATCACTACCAGGGACACCAGCATACAAACTGGCCAAAGAACTACAACAGAAACTGAAACACCTGGTCAGCGGATCCAAACACTCCATACAATCAACACAGGAATTCTTGGACGCCATCAGGAATACACACATAGACAAAGAAGAAACCATGATCTCATTCGACGTGACAGCACTGTTCACTTCGATTGACAAAACCCTAGCCAGAGAAACAATAGCCAACCTACTGGACATACATAACAGAAACCAGGAGGCGGAACCTATCAACAAAGACGGCATACTTAAACTACTGGACTTATGCCTCACTACACACTTTACATTCAACAATCAGATATACGAACAAATCAACGGAACACCCATGGGATCACCAATCTCGGGACTCATAGCAGAGGCAGTTATGCAAAGGTTAGAACAAACAGCCCTACCACAAATTCAACCCAAACTCTGGGTCAGATATGTCGATGACACTTTCGTAATCATCAAAAACACGGAAATAGAAAAAACACACCAGATCATCAACGCCACATTCACAGGAATCTGATTCACGAGAGAAGTAGAAAAGGATAGCCAACTCCCATTCCTAGACGTGATAGTACAGAGAACACCGAACGGAGAATTCACCACAAGGGTACACAGGAAAACAACACACACAGACCAAGTCCTAAACTATGAAAGTAACCACCCCAACACACACAAACGAAGCTGCATCAGGACACTGTTCAAAAGAGCTACAACACACTGCAGTACACCAGAACTGCGAAAAGAGGAAGAGGAACACCTATACAAGGTATTCGCCAAAAACGGATACCCGCGCAACTTTATCAACAGATGCCTAAGCGATAGACCACGGAACGAGGACATGCCACAACCAAAAGGACTAGCCACACTACCATACTTCAGGAGCGTTTCAGAACTGACAGCCAGACTACTGCGACCCCTAGGACTCATAATGGCACACAAACCAACAGCCACGCTCAGACAACAACTTACTAGAACAAAGGAGCCAATACCCAACATAAGCAAAACTAATGTAGCTTATAAAATACCATGCAAGGACTGCACAAAACACTATATAGGACAAACAGGAAGACAGCTAACAATCCGCATACATGAACACCAACTAGCCATGAAACGACACGACCAGCTATCCCTAGCAGCCACACATTCAGACAACAAGCAACATGAATTCGACTGGGAAAACACTACTATCATAGGGCAAGCCAGACAGAGAACAGCCAGGGAATTCCTAGAGGCATGGCATTCATCCACAAACTCCATCAACAGACACATCGACCTGAACCCAATATACCAATCACTACAGCAGACAGCTGAAACTGACACCCGGAAGTGGCAAGGACAGACCACTATAAATGCCGGAAGAAACATCAAAGAAGCACTTCGCAGGAGGCTCCAGAGCACTGATGATGTCTCCTAGCCAGGGGACGAAACGTTTGCAACAAAAACTTCCAGCTCGGCGAACAGAACCACTACATTGTCCCTTGGCTTCTGGTACGAGCTCATATGCGCTTAAGATAGCACATTTCATCTCCTAATACTCCCAGATACCTCCTCTGACAGTGATGCAAATATCTCACTAACTTTGAATCAAAGAAAGATACTCTCATAATCACTGGCTATAATTTTTGTTTAGCTACTGTCTTAAATGAAATGAAAAAGGCTTCTACATTCTGTTGGTCAAACTTTGGCAATGCTTGGACCTATTTGAACAGTTCCCTACCAGGCCTTTGACTACAATGGGATTGCTGTCCATCACTGTCCTCATCGCTACTCCTACTTTCATCTCCACCTCTGCCATTTTGAGATGAATTTGAGTATTCAGTTCCAACCACCTTTTCTCTTTCTTTTTGTTTTGCCTCTAAATTGGAGCAAGTGAATGGCCTGAGTGTGAGGACATGTATTGGCTGAAATTGAGTACAGTAACAGAATTGTTGAAACTTACATTTACTTTCATATAAACAAGAGGGAGGTTGGAACTGTGAGGGAGCCGTGGTTTAATAAGGAATTGGAATCCCTTGCAAAAGGGAAGAGGGCGGCCTATGGAAAGATGAGGCGTGAAGGTTCAGTTGGGGTGATTGAGAGTTATAACGTAGCCAGGAAGGATCTAAAGAGAGAGCCAAGAGCAGTGAGAAGGGGACATGAAAACTCCTTAGTTGGTAGGATTAGGGAAAACCCAAAGGCTTTCTATCGGTATGTCAGGAATAAAAGGATGACTAGGGTAGGTATCGGTCCAGTCAAGGATAGTAGTGGGAAGTTGTGCGTGGAGGCGGAGGAGATTGGAGAGACACTAAATCAATACTTTTCGTCAGTATTCACTTAGGAACAGGACACTATTGCCGATGTGAATATTGAGTCACAAGTGATTAGAATGGATGGCCTTGAGGTATGTAGGGAAGAGGTCTGGGGAACACTAGAAAGGATGAAAATAGATAAGTCCCCTGTTCCTGATGGCATTTATCCTAGGATCCTCTGGGAAGCTAGGGAGGAGATAGCAGAACCATTGGCCTTGATTTTTATGTCGTCATTATCTACGGGAATAGTGCCAGAAGACTGGAGGATAGCGAATGTGGTTCCCTTGTACAAGAAGGGGAGTAAGGATAGCCCGAGTAACTATAGGCCAGTGAGTCTTACCTCTGTTGTGGTCAAAGTCTTAGAGAGAATTGTAAGGGATAGGATTTATGAACATCTGGATAGGAATAATGTGATCAAGGATAGTCAGCATGGTTTTGTGAAGGGCAGGTCGTGCCTCACAAACCTTATTGAGTTCTTTGAGAAGGTGGCTAAGGAGGTGGACGAGGGTAAAGCAGTAGATGTGGTGTATATGGATTTTAGCAAGGCGTTCGATAAGATACCCCATGGGAGACTAATGCAAAAACTACGGAGGTATGGCATTGAGGGTGCATTAGAGGTTTAGATTAGGAACTGGCTGGCTGGAAGGAGACAGAGGGTAGTAGTTGATGGAATAAGTTCACCTTGGAGTGCAGTTACTAGCGGTGTACCACAAGGATCTGTTTTGGGACCATTGCTGTTTGTCATCTTTATAAATGATCTAGAGGAGGGGCTTGAAAGCTGGGTGAGCAAGTTTGCGGATGACACGAAAGTCGGTGGAGTTGTGGACAGCGAAGAAGGATGTGCCAGGTTACAGCGGGATATAGATAAGTTGCAGAGCTGGGCAGAAAGGTGGCAAATGGAGTTCAATGTAGCTAAGTGTGAAGTCATTCACTTTGGTAGGAGTAACAAGAAGATGGATTACTGGGCTAATGGTAGGCTACTTGGCAGTGTGGATGAGCAGAGGGGTCTTGGTGTCCATGTACACAGATCTCTTAAAGTTGCCACCCAGGTAAATAGTGCTGTGAAGAAGGCATATGGTGTACTGGGCTTTATTGGTAGAGGAATTGAGTTCCGGAGTCCTGAGGTCATATTGCAGTTGTATAAGACTCTGGTGCGGCCTCATCTGGAGTATTATGCGCAGTTTTGGTCGCCATACTATAGGAAGAATGTGGAGGCATTGGAACGAGTGCAGAAGAGGTTTACCAGGATGTTGCCTGGCATGGTAGGAAGATCATATGAGGAAAGGCTGAGGCACTTGGGGCTGTTCTCGTTGGAGAAAAGAAGGTTTAGGGGAGATTTGTTGGAGGTGTACAAGATGATTAGGGATATAGATAGGGTTGACACTGAGAACCTTTTTCCGCTAATGGAGTCAGCTGTTACTATGGGACACAGCTTTAAATTAAGGGGAGGTAGGTATAGGACAGATGTTAGGGGTAAATTCTTTACTCAGCGGGTTGTGAGTTCATGGAATGCCCTGCCAGTAGCAGTGGTGGACTCTCCCTCTTTATGGTCATTTAAGCGGGCATTGGATGAGCATATGGAGGTTATTGGGCTAGTGTAGTTTAGGTCGGCTTTGGTCGGCGCAACATCGAGGGCCGAAGGGACTGTACTGCGCTGTATTTTTCTATGTTCTATGTTCTATGTTCTAAGATTTCGGGGACAGTTAAGATCTCTGCCGGTTCATGTTGACCAGTCTGTAGAGAGGATGATAGATGTGGAACCAGTGATCGTTCACTGAATCCCAACCTTCACCAGATCGAATCCTTTTTCACAGCTTTTCTGTGCAGCTCACCAGCTGACGGAAATCTCCCCACAGTCTGCAGACAGCTTCCCCAAAACCAATGACTAATGTTTTATCATCTGCAAATTTGATATCCGACACCAATTCCACATCAGTGATAGATACACCAGACAAACAGGTGACTAATACTGAAGCCTGAGGAAAAATCAAAGAATTGCGAAACTTCATCAAATGGGGACATACCAAACCCAAAATGGCAACACTGCTTTCTCCCCACTGAAGGTGCAACACTGCTCAGATTCTCCGTCAATTTCTGTTCAGTTTCTGAACCTTGAGGAACTGAACTATTTCAAAACACATGCAGTATTCTTTACAGGAGCCGGTGTTGGACTGGAGTGGACAATGTTAAAAACCACATAACACCAGCTTATAGTCCAACAGCTTTATTTGGAAGCAATAGCTGCTCCTTCATCAGGTAACAATGTGTGATTCCTTTTCAGCTTCATCTTGGATTGAACTTTCACTCACCGTGTGGTTATTTCTATCATCTCTCAGAGTTTTACCGAGTCATTTGCTCATTAATGGAAATATAAAAGCAGCTGGTCTCCACTCCTCCTATTTCTGACCTGCACCGTCCAACACAAGGGCAACAATTATTGTCTGTTTTCTTATTCTCTCTGATCTGGGAACTTCATTGTTGCACAAGTTAGTGACCGCTACTGACCACAAGTGGGAATTGCAACCAACCCGCAGAAATACTCAAGAGTCTGTCAGGGTGAATGAAGTCAGCAAACAGATTCTGTCTGTGCACGACACAATCAGATTGGTGTACATTTCGATTCAAAAATAAAATATCCGACCTGATATCATAAGTAATGCTGTGCCCATAAACAATGGACTGCCCAGACAGTTTTCACTTGATATTAGGCTGTATTTCACAAAAACACTGCGAGTAATGTTGAAAGGAGGGAAATCTAGAAATAAAATGAAAAACTCAGGATTTCTGTCAAGACGCCAGTTTATTTGAAACGGGTGTCACCCTGACTCCTTAATCTTCTAGGGTCCCTCCTCACTTTCAAAGTGGTGGGAAACCGCACTGCAGAGGTTTGGCGCCGTTCGTGTGGCTAACTCAAGCTTCTGCGCTTATCGAAGTATTTCATTCCCACTGCGGAAAGTGGTCTTTTTGGTGTTGAGCGGTTCAAAAGCCGCCGCATGCGATGGCCGGGAATCGAACCCTGGTCAACTGCTTGGAAGGCAGCTATGCTCACCACTGCACCCCCTTTGCTCCACAATGCAAGCGTTGGAGAAATCCGCGGATGTGCAATTCAAGCAATAGTTGTTGATTCTAAATTTCGTTCTTCTTTTATTAGAAATGTTGCAGTGAAATTTTCGAATTGAGAAGTCACAACAGAAAGACTGTTATTGTGTGGATCGATCTCATTATGCCCCGCCTCACTTTTTAATACACACAAAGCAGTATTTCGGATTTCTCGTGATCTGAAATCAATCAATAACAAAAGTACCAAGGAAATCTCAGGGCAACAGTGAAACCATCACACAATTCAAACTTGTGAAGTTCTCAGAAAGGGTCACCCGACCGAAATGCGAACTCTTCATACAGCTTTCCCACCGACTTCGGTTTTGGTTTCTGATTTACAGCATCCGCAATTCTTTCGGGTTTTAAAACTTGGGAAGGCTTTTTGGAAACCAAAACGGCACCAACAAACAGGAACTGTTGGACAGACTGAGCAGATGCTGCAGTAATTGTGCAGAGTCGGAAAACCCTCTCGAGAAATGTGCACTAATGCACAGTTGGAATCCGTTGATCGATTTGCAGATTCTTCTTTTGCTTTGTAGAAGAGGGGGAGGGTGGAGTCGCCGCGGGGAGAGAGAGAAACCAGGCTCATTTCCATTATTTTAGAATCAGAGTGTTATACAGCATGGAAACAGATCCTTGGGTCTCACCAGATCACACTGACCATGTTCCCAAACTCAACTTGAACCACCCGCGTGTGCTTGAACATTTCCCATTTGCCAGTATTTCGTCATATCCCTCTAGACCTTTCCAACTCATGATTCGAAGGTGCCGGTGTTGGACTGTGGTGGACAACGTTAAAAATCACACTACAACGGGGTATAGTCCAGCAGGTTTCTTTGGAAGTATAACCTTTCCAAACGCTGTCTCTTCATCAGGTGGTTGTGGAGATGAACTATTAGACACAGAATTTATAGCAACAGGATTGCAGGTATCATGGAATGTAATATTAAATATATTTAGATTAAGTCTCTCATCTTTTAGAATGACCATGTTAGTTTCAGTTCTTTCATATGTAAATCCCAGAACTTTTTTAGAAGTTATCTTCTCAAGATATCTTTAACAATAGGTGCCACCTCAGCTCAGATAATGCATTGAAGGTGTGAGGTTAAAGTTTGTCTGGGTCCCAGTGTACAGATTCTTGCATGGATTTATGCAGTTTTTGACCAAAATAAAATATAATTCTGTAAGTACAAATTCACCCCACAAACTTATAGGTGTGTGCGTGCTGGGGAGACCGAGTGTGTGTGTGCAGTGAGAGGTGTGAGTGTCTGTCAGAGAGTGTGTGTGGGTGTATGTGTCTGAGTGTATGGTGTATCAGACTGTGAGAGGGCGCATGCGTGAGTGTGACTGTAGGGAATGTGTGTTTGAGCTTATGAGAGAGAGCTTGCATATGAGAGAGGGCCTGCATGAGTACGTGTGTGCGTGTGTGTGTGTGTGTGTGTGTGTGGGTGTTTGTGTGTGTGTGTGAGAGAGAGAGTGTGAGAGAGAGAGAGAGAGTGTAAAGTGCAGTGTGGTCACCTGTAGTGTGACATGAACTCAAGGTTCCTGTTGAGGCCAGCCCCATGGCTACCGAACTTAACCATCAGCTTCTGCTTGGTCACTTTGCGTTGTTGCCTGCGCCAAAGTCCGCCTTGAAGGATGGTCACCCAAATGACCAAGGCTGAATGTCCCAGACTGCTGAAGAGTACTCCGAATGGGAAGGAATCAGTGTGGCCATTCCCAATGTTTTAAATGATCAATAACCATCAGAGCCCTCATCAGAACATAAGTGCGGAACATCTTGGTGCATGGAATCATCAACCTTTCCCTTTCAGATAGATCGATCCAGCTCATAACAACCAGCTGTTCGAAAACAAAACACATCTCCTGTAACAATGTTTACTACTATCAAATATCGCAATTCCATTTTCTGATTTTTCTCATTCTTTCTTGGTAATGTAAACACTTTGTTTTTCATTATGCAAATGTATTTCACTGTGAACTCCTTTATCAATTAGAGGATCATAATTCTGTTTTTCGATATTTCCAGTATTTTTGTTTACCAGTGGAAGCACATTGTTCTTATTACGGAAATTGATTTCACTTTCAACTCCTTTGTCCAATCACCATTTCATTGTTTAGGTGAACAAATCAACTTCTTATCACTGACTCTTCGCATCAGTGAAGTATTTTTTGTTGTTTGTGGGTTGTGGACAGACCATAACATATAGGAGCAGCTCACTGAGTCTGCTTTGCCATTCAATCATGGCTGATGTGAGACACAAAGCTCACTCACTGCAATAATTTCAGTCCGAGACAAGATCTGAATCAGTAGTGCCCTTTATTTCACACTTGCAAGTGGGTGTGATGTCCACAAGGCAGGGACAAAACACACTGAATTCAACAAATACTCGATATTTATATAATTTGGTTCCTACATATTTTTTCTTATTTCATTGCTTCCCCCCTGTTTACATCCTCCACTCCCTAAGACCGGTACCCATTACTCCTGTTTATCTCGTGTCTTATCCGGTCTTGTCTGTGAAAAAACATGCTCATTCCTGTTCTCAAGGCCATTTGACCTCTTCCTGCTGTGGGCACATCCTGGCCTTACCATTAATTACTCCCTCCATCTGTGCCGCCCCTCTCAGCATCTTATCATTAAGACTCGTTTAATTGGGGTTTGTTCCTGTGTTTCTGTAAAAGTGGGAAACAGATGTTTATACCTATTGTTTATACAGGCATATTGAGTTTAACTGTCTGTCTTCACAGCATCTTATCACGAAGCCCCTTTAATTGGGGTTACCATTGTTGTGTAGTCCCTTTTCTTTCTTGCATACATTTTTAGCTAACACAAAAAAAACAATTATGCATTTCCTCCACATAACTCCCATTCTTGTTGACTCAGCTCCTGGCTAAAACAATTACACACTGATGTGCGTTCAGTTATTTTTTATATAATGTATTAGAATTGCAGAAGCAACATTAATTTACCATATCCCACAGCTGATATGGTTTTTAACCCCATTCTCCTGCCTTCTCTCCATAATCCTCAATCCCCTTACCAATCAAGGTCTTACCTATCTGAGTATTACATACCCTTAATGATTTGGCCTCCATAGCCCTCTGCAGCAGTGAATTCCTCAGATTTACCACCCTCTGGTTGAAGAAATTCCTCATTGTTTCATTTCTAAAGAGTCGTTCCCTTCACTCTGAGGCTGGGTGCCCCAGATCCTAGTCAACAGTGGAAAGGTCTGCTTCACATCCACTCTGTCTAGGCCTCTCAGTATTCAGTAAGTTTCAATGAAATCTTCTCTCATCCTTCTAACCTCCAATCAGTATAGATTCAAAGTTCTCAATCACTTATTTTTATTTCACCTGCAAACTAGCAACAGTGCCCTCAATCCCTTCATCCAGATCATTAATGTATAACATGAACAGTTGTTGTCCCTAAACTGACACATGCGAAATTCAACTAGTAACCAACTGCCACCTGAAAAAGACCCCTATCCCACTCTCTGCCTTCTGCCTCAATGTTGCTGGCAGTATCAGCACTTTTTGCCCATTGTTAATTCTTTTTCAGAATGTGATGCTGAGTCACTAGCTGAGGTGCTGTCGTCCACCTTGTAATATGTCTTGTCTGTGGCATTGTTTTGGTAATTCGGCTCTGCATCTTTTCTAGTTCCTGAAGCGTGAGACCTACAATTAGATGCAGTGTGTTTGTCAGGTCTAAACCAATAATTTGAAAAGATTAACTATACTGTCCTCATTAAAGAATTGTCTCAACATATCCTGTTTTCTTTTAAAATCTGTGAATGCAATTCTTCAAGACTCTCTGTTCCTGAACCACTGCTCAAATTGTATCACAAACTGGCATTTTAAATGTGAAGGGTTCAGCTGCAAATCTGGAATCTATCATTAAATAAGCGTTGGTTAAAGCATATTTAGATGTGATAATGAGGTGGCATTTTAGACCATCCAGGTTCGTTCTGAAGTTTCTTTGTCGATCTCCTGTGTGATGCATTCCCACCTGTGCCTTGAACAGAGTCTGTGAATTCTGACTATTCCTCAATGGATATCAAAGTGTTCTCATACAGGATGATAGAATCATGCTGTACTGAAGAGGCCCTTTGGCCCATCAAGTCTGTACTTTCCAAAAATACAGTATTACTTACACCAATCCTACATTACAGCACTAGGCCCACAGCTTTGAATATTATGATGTCTGAATGCTCATCAAAGTGCTTTAAAAAACATTTTGAGGTTTTCCATCTCAAAGACTCTCCCCCGACAGTGAGATCCAGAGCCCAAACTTCCTTTGGTTGAACATGTTTTCGGCAAATCCCCTCTTAAACCTCCTGCCTTTCACTTTAAAGTTATATCTCCTTGTTATTGACCCTTCATCTGAAGTGAACAGCTGCTATCTATGCCCTTCAAAATATTTTATACCTCTTTGAATACGCCCCTCTCTGCTCCGAAGAAAACAAGCTGAGCTTATCCAATCTCTCTTCATTGCTGAAATACTCCATCCCAGAACCATCCTGGCGAATCTCCTCTGCAGCCCCTCCAGTGCAATCACATCATCCTTATAATTGCAGTGATGATATAGAAGCAGGATAGAAGATGAAAGCCTGACTAACAGGAAGCAGAGACTCAGAATAAACAGTTCCATTTCAAACTGGTAACTAGTGGAATGCCACAGGGATCAATGCTGTGATCTCAAATATTTACAAATTGCATTAAACTACTGGATTCGGTTGAGCAAATGGGAAGAAAAAGTATAATGTGGCCACAGCATAGTGGTATCTTATTGACAGGAATAATAGAAAGCAGTGGAAGGAGACAGACTGCAGAATTCAGCAGGAGAGGGATCTGGCTGTTGTTGTACATGAATCACAGAAAAAGTAGCATACATGTGCATTAAGTAATTAAGTACTCAAATGTAATATTGACCTTTAATGTTAGGGGGTGAAGCCCTCCCACCGGCTGTGGCCCGATCAGTCAATGTTCTATCTTGGTAACTCAACGTGGAGATTCTGTGCCCTCCCCTTCACTGTTTGATCATGCTGCATTGCCCTTTGAGAAGGGCACTGCTTGTGACTGGCCACTCAGGTGTTTCCTTTCTTCCTGGTGGTGGAATTTAAATAAAGTACAGACTAGTTGTTTTCACTGTGACCAACACCTGCACACACACGACATGGGTGCTGGGGAAAAATAAGCACAATCGCTGTCAGGTGATAGTGTTGGGGAAAAAAACAGAATTGTCAGAGGTTGTGTTCACTCTGACAGTGGCAAAAAAAAGGGGGTGATATATAAATGCAGGGTGGTCTTAAGACGGGAACCATCAAAACCATTTGAGAAACATTTAGAGATTAAATATAGAAAGCTATGGGTCAAGTACTGGAAAATGGGATTAGGAATAGACGGATATTAGGTAACTGGCACAAATGTGATTGGGCAATGGTCACTTTTCTGTGCTGTAAAAAGAAATTCCATGACTCCATCTCCCACTTTCTAACTATGAAGTCAATCTCTTTGTCCTCTCTCTCTCTCTCTCTCTCTCTAGGTTCCGCCTCCATTCTCTGGATTACACTGAATTCTCAACTAAAGGAACTGTGGACCTTGGAAATCAGAAGAAAAGTAAGAAATTGCTGGAAAGTATCATCATGCCCATGCAGTGATCCTTCTTCTGAACTTTTTCCATGAACACACCCACTTCCCTTATTCCAACCTCAAACCAATCCCTGCCCCATTCCCACTCATCCCACACGGACTCCGGACCACCTTTAAACCAGCAGTGTTCAGACCCGAACAGGACAAACGGTACAGACTACAGATTCAAAAACACCAGCAACAGCTCTCCTTCAAGATCCTCCGCTCCACGCTCGCAGCAATGCGCCGGCACCTAACCTCTCTACAGTCAGCCCTGCCTCAGCTGAGGGCCACACTCTCTCAGAATTGCAAAGGACCCACTCTGTACTACATCCTCAGGAGAATTCATATTCTCAACAAACAGTATTTCAATTCCATTTCAAACATCAAAAACTGTAAGTACAACAAACTTATATCTACCCACCTCCATAACCAGTGCTCCTCAAACATTCCAGCAGATTCCCCGGCCTCAGAAATGACTCAGACGCCATTAACCATCCAGCTGATGCAGCTACCACCCGCACGCTGATTGATGATGTCACTTCCGCCCTCATCATGGCCACTCCCACAATCACTTCCGCCCCTCACAATTCCTCATGCATCACACGTGACACTACTTATGCCCCCACCAGCGCCACTCACCTGCATTCTGCTGACACGCCCCCCACGGATCCCACTGTCACTATCCCCACCCGCCAGAACCCTGAGGGGAACACTACCCCCGCTCATGACTCCACCCCCATCCCCCCACAATCACACCCACTCCAGTTACAGGTTCCGCCCCCACTCCCAGCTCCACACCCACACCAGATCCCAGCTCCCAGCCCTGCTGAGTTTTCACTATCCCCACAAACCTCCCCCTCACTGAGGATGAACGATCAGTCCTCAGCAAAGGACTCCCCTCCGTCCACGCATCAATGAATTTAATCCACGCCATGACGTCGAAAATTCTTCTGTCGCCTTTGCCTCCGAGCTTACTTTCACAAACAGGATTCCCGACCACCTTTCGAGGACCCCTTCGCCCACCTCCAACATACTGCATCCACCTGGACACCCCGCGCTGGCCTATTCCCTGTCCTCGACCTCCTCATTTCCAACTGCCGCCCGGACATTAACCGCCTCAACCTGTCTACCCCCCTCCCCTACTCCAACCTCTCACCCTCACAACGCGCAGCCCTCCAATCCCTCTGCTCCAATCCCAACCTCACTATCAAGCCAGTGGATAAGGGGGCGCAGTGGTAGTCTGGGACACTGACCTCTACACCGCTGAAGCCAAACGCCAACTCGAGGACACCTCTTCCTACTGCCCCCTCGACAATGACCCAACCCCCCATCACCAAACCATCATCTCCCAGACCATACAGCACCTCATCAACTCAGGAGGTCTGCCACCCACAGCTTCCAAACTCATAGTCCAGGAACCCCGCACTGCCCGGTTCTAACTCCTTCCCAAGATCCACAAGCCTGACCACCCTGGCCGACCCATTGTCTCAGCATGCTCCTGCTCCACTGAACTCATCTCTACCTACCTCGACACTGTCCTATATTCCCTAGTCCAGGAACTCCCCACGTACATTCGAGACACCAACCATGCCCTCCACCTCCTCTAAGACTTCCGTTTCCCCAGCCCCCAATGCCTCATCTTCACCATGGATATCCAATCCCTCTACACCTCCATCCGCCATGACCAGAGCCTCCAAGCCCTCCGAATTTTCCTCTCCAGATGTCCCCAACAGTACCCTTCCACCACTCTCATTCGTTTGGCCGAACTGGTCCTCACCCTTAACAATTTCTCCTTCGAATCCTCCCACTTCCTCCAGACCAAAGGCGTAGCCCTGGGTACACGTATGGGCCCCAGTTATGCCTGTCTCTTTGTTGGCTACATAGAACAGTTGATCTTCCGTAATTACACCAGCACCACTCCCCACCTCTTCCTCCGCTACATTGATGACTGCATTAGCGCCACCTCGTGCTCCCGCAAGGAGGTTGAGCAATTCGTCAACTTCACCAACACATTCCACCCTGACCTTAAATTTACCTGGACCATCTCCGACACCTCCCTCCCCTTCCTGGACCTCTCCATCTGCATTAATGACGACCGACTTGACACTGACATTTTTTACAAACCCACCGACTGGAATGTGTTGGTTTTTCACCAACCGTAACAAGGACAGAACGCCCCGGTGCTCACCTTCCACCCTACAAACCTTCGCATAAACCAAATAATCTGCTGACGTTTCTGCCACCTCCAACCAGACCCCACCACCAGGGATATATTTCCCTCCCCACCCCTTTCCGCCTTCCGCAAAGACCGGTCCCTCCGTGACTACCTGGTAAGGTCCACGCCTCCCTACAACCCACCCTCCCCTCCTGGCACTTTCCCCTGCCACCGCAGGAACCTTCTACCTCACCTCTATCCAAGGCCCTAAAGGAGCCTTCCACATCCATCAAAGTTCTACCTGCACATCCACTAATATCATTTATTGTATCCGTTGTTCCCGATGCGGTCTCCGATACATTGGGGAGACTGGGCGTCTCCTACCAGAGCGCTTTAGGGAACATCTCCGGGACACCCGCACCAATCAACCACACCGGCCCGTGGCCCAACATTTCAACTCCTCCTGCCACTCTGCCGAGGACATGGAAGTCCTGGGCCTCCTTCACCGCCGCTCCCTCGCCACCAGATGCCTGGAGGAAGAATGCCTCATCTTCCGCCTCGAAACACTTCAAACTCAGGCATCAATGTGGACTTCAACAGTTTCCTCATTTCCCCTTCCCCCACCTCACCCTAGTTCGAAACTTCCAGCTCAGCACTGTCCCCATGATTGTCCAGGCTTGTCCAACCTGCCTACCTCCTTTTCCACCTATCCACTCCACCGTCTCCTCCCTGACCTATCACCTTCATTCCCCCCCCCCCCGCCCATCCATTGTACTCTATGCTACTTTCTCCCCACCCCCACACGCCTCTGGCTTATCTCTCCACGCTTCAGGCTCTCTGCCTTTATTCCTGATGAAGGACTTTTGCCTGAAACGTCGATTTCGCTGCACTTTAGATACTGCCTGAACTGCTGTGCTCTTCCAGCACCACTAATCCATTCCAACAAAGCTGACCAATCGGATCATAAGAACGTCAGTAGACTGGTCCTCTCCAGCCTCCCATTGGCTAGAACCGGAAAAATGACAGCCTCGCGATCGAATCGGACAGACCAGGATCTAAGCCCCGCCCCATAACAATGTAGCCGTTTCATGCACCCGGAAGCTGGTGTTGGCTGCAGTCGGAGGGAAGTTGCTGGTTGGTTTGTGAAGACGGTGAGAAATGGGATTGGTGTTCTTTCTGCTAGTGGAAGATTATAGTGAGGATATGTAGTCATACTGTAGTGTTACTACAAGCACAGATTGTTCCGGGAAGTCCAACTGCAGTTTCCACATGGGGGGGAAAAATATAGAAACTCCCGTCTTGAGGAGCATGGAGCTCCTATCACTGAGCAGGCAGTGTGTGACCCAGGGAGAATGGAGATAGAGAGATCAGAGAGTGTGCAGCTCCCAGCAAAGGGACAATTAAGCAGCTACTTTTAAATTGTAACCTCCCTATTTTGTTCTATAAATCTACAATAGTAAGTGGAGTTGGTTCATCTTGATTCCATGTTTTTATTGAGATCTGTAATGAGCTGCCAGAGGAAGTGGTGGAGGCTGGTACAATGAAAAACATTTAAAAGTAATCTGGATGGGTATATGAATAGAAAGGATTTAGAGGGATATAGGTCAAATGCTGGCAAATGGGACCAGATTAATCTGGTCAGCATGGACGAGTTTGATAGAAAGGGTCTGTTTCGGTGGCTATAAATCTCTATGACTCTACGACCTGGCGAAGGTGTGAGATCAGACGTTATGTGACCCTGTGCGGTGGGTGGGAAGTTGGAGCCAGTGAGACCAGACGCACTTAGATGGCAGCAGGGGGAGGTGGGGGGTTGGAGCCAGTGAGATTAGATACTGTGTGACCTGGGAAGCCAATCTCCATCAGATGCCTCATGTGCAGTTTAATGTCTGTCATTGCAGCTGCTAAAGTTGTGCTGATGCAGTATACTGGCATTGCCTCACACTATATAAAAAAAAGGAGAGGACTTACACGGCAAATGGTAGGGCCCTGGGGATTGCTGACAAGCAGAGACCTTGACGTGCACGTACTATACAAAACGCTGGTGCGGCGGTACTTGGAATATTGTGTACAGTTCTGGTCGCCCCATTACAGGAAGGATGTGGAAGCATTGGAAAGGGTGCAGAGGAGATTTACCAGGATGTTGCCTGGTTTGGAGGGATGCTCTTATGAGTAAAGGCTGAGAGACTTGGGTCAGTTCTCATTGGAAAGAAGAAAGCTAAGAGAGGATTTGGTAGAGGCATACAAGATGATCAGAAGATTTGATGGGGTAGATAGTGAAAGTCGTTTTCCTAGGATGATGACACCAGTTTGTACGAGGGGGCATAGCAACAAATTGAGGGGCTTAAGACTGATGTCAGAGACAGGTTCTTTACTCAGAGAGTGATAAGGGTGTGGAATGCCCTGCCTGCCAATGGCTTTTGCCCGAAATGTCGCTTTTACTACTCCACGGATGCCGCCTGAAGTGCTGTGCTTTTCCAGTCCCACTAATCCAGAATGTAGTTAGCTCAGCCACATTAGGGTGATTTAAACAATCCTTGGATAAGCGCATGGATAATGATGGAGTTGAAAATCACACAACACCAGGTCATAGTCCAACAGGTGTAACTGGAAGCACATTAGCTTTCCAATTAAACCTGTTGGATTATGACCTGGTGTTTTGTGATTGTTAACTTTGGACACTCCAGTCCAACACCAGCATCTCCAAATAATGGATAATGATGGGATAGTGTAGGAGGATGGGCTTAACTTAGTTCACAGATCAGCACAACATCGAGGGCTGAAGGGCCTGTTCTGCGTTGTATTGTTCTATGTTCTAAGTTCGTTGAAAATGGAAGACAGAGTGCTGAAGGAAGTGTTTGGAACACTTGCCTTAATTGGTCAGGACCAAAGCCATGTGTGGACTACTGCCTATAATTTAGGTCGCCCTGCTAGAGGAAGAATGTTATTAACTTGGAAGAGTGCAAAAAAGACTTACTGGGATGTTACAAAGATGAGAATATTTGAGTTATAACAACAGGCTGGTTAGGCTGTGATTTCTTTTCCTGGGGTGCAAGGGGTGACCTTATAGAGGTTTATCAAATCATGAAGGGGATGGCTAAGGTTAATAGCAAAGGTCTTTACCCCAGGTTGGTGGTTTCCAAACCTAGAGGGCATAGGTTTAAAAGGGACCTGAGAGGCAACTTTTTCACACAGGATACTGTATGTAGAGGTGGGTACAATTATAACATTTAAAAGACATTTGGACAAGGACATGGTTGGGAAAGGTTTACAAAGATATGGACCAAATGCTGGCAAATTGTAAATGTACAGTTCCCAAGCTAACAGCAATTGTATTGACACAGAGGAAGGTTTAATGGGCAATTTAATGTATTCAAAAACACTCCAATTTTTTTGTTCCAGAGTATTATTATTTGGGAAGGTGTAACACCACCATGGCTAAAGGTTTGAACAGGAGAGAAAATTTGGTATCTTCAAGAGTGGAAATGGATACAGGTACTTGCATAGAATTTTTGACCTGGAAAAAAGCTTCTGATCTCAAACAAGAACTTTACATCGGAAATGGGAACAGGCTAAGGGCTGAGCAGAATGAGGAGAAAGTGATCACGTAGAATAGGCTTGTCCATTTGGGGACCCAGCAGCCAAAATGAGGCTTAGCAGGGTGTTTTATTCATGTTTTATCAACCTGCTTGAAAATCCTACAACACGCCTTCTGGGGTGACATTCAAACATGAGCCTTGTGACCCAGAAGCAGAGACACTGCCCCCTGTGCCACTAGAGCCCAGGACTAAATTATTTTGACTGCCTCCTGTTTCATTACATGCTGTGCTACTTTCAAATAATGTCTAACCAACTCACCCATGCTATTTAATCGCTCCCTAAAATTTTACACATAATCCAAATATCTGGTCTCTGAACTCAGACTCACCAATTTCTCCTTAATTAATTATCAACTCATGCCCGAAAAGTAATTCAAATAAACTGAATTTACTTGATTCATTAGGTGCATACTTAATTACACAGAGTACAAATGGAATTCCTTTATCCCAATCCTCTGGAGGACCTTGACTATAACCCCTGAACATGGTCTTTAAATTTTGATGCCACCATTCAATGCTTCCTGCAATTCTGGATGGTATGCAGTGGATTTGAATTGTCTTAGAACTACTATTGTTGAATATTTCCTTGAATATCTTTGATGTAAAATTTTACCTTAATCTGATTGTATCTCTGTGGGTAGTCTGTATTTGATTAAAAAAAATTGAGTAGCCCTTCTACAATCTTTTTAGCCATGATACTGTGGCCTCTGGAATTTTAGTAGATACGTCAATTATGGTTAACAAGTATTGATTCCCACTTTTTGTTTAAGGTAGGGGTCCTACACAATCAATTAAAACTCTTGTAAAAGGCTCTTCAAATGCTGCAATGGGTGTTAAAAGTGTTGATTTTATCACTGCCTGAGATTACCCAATTGCCTGAAATGTATGATGTGTCTGGCAAATGCAAGCACATCCTTGTGCAGTCCAGACCAAAATAAAAGTTTGCTTTTTGAACTGAGTTTTTCTTACTCCCAAATGACCTCCTGCTGGTAATTCATTGCTACCTGCAACATTTCCTTTCCATACGATCTGATGAACTTCTGCCCATTTTTCATCTGCTCTCACTTTCTGATAAATGACATCTTGGTGAGGAAATGAACAAGGAGCAGGAGAATCGACGTTTCAGGCATGAGCCCTGCTTCAGGAATAAAGTGGTTGGTTCGGGCTCACGCCCGAAATGTCGATTCTCCTGCTCCTTGGATGCTGCCTGACCTGCTGTGCTTTTCCAGCACCACATTTTCAGCTCTGATCTCCAGCAGCTGCAGTCCTCACTTTCTCCTCTGAGGAAATGAACAGTCTGGGATACACTCAGATTCTTCTTCTATATTGATTTTGGATACAGCTGCTTTAGTTTTTCATCTTTCCACTGGAACTCAGCTAATTTTTCTGACCTAAAAATATCCAATTCATTCGCCACCTGTTCTTGTTTTTCCCCTGCCATCCCCCCACCCCACCCCACCCCCAACTATTTGATCAAACATAGTTTCTGATAATTGAACTTATCTCTTTTCTTTGATTTCTCCTCCTGTGGCTTTGTGACCTTTTCCCAGAGAAACAAAAACCTGGACATACTTCCTGTAAAACCTAGTTGCCTGATTTTCCAATAGCTTTTCAACCACAGTAGGCATCACTCTCCCAGCCTGCCCCTTGATGCACCTATGTCATCACCAAAGATAAATTGTATTTCTGGAACTGAGAATCTCTCTATTACCCCTACCACTTCGACACCATTTTTCACCAGATCCTGCACCCCCACTTTATATCATGGAACACTGCTCTTCTCACCATGAATTCCACATACTGCCACCTTCTCTAGCAATACTCTTTCTGAAGTATATATCACATCTCTCATCAAAGATCAACTTGCTCCTGTATCTCTTAAAATCTTAATTTCTTTACATACTCCTCTGGCACATTGGAGTAAACTTTATCCATGCCAGTAAATTCTTTAGAGATCTGGCACATTCTTCTCAACCAACCCCTGACCAGGCTGTACATTCTTTTGCAGCATTTTAGCTTCCACTGTGCTTTCCTTTACCACTTCAACAAAACTCGCTGGCTTATTCTGTTTCCTCTCTGCATTCTCAGTGCTTTTTCTAAACTATCAACACTACAACTTCAATGAAAACACCTGAGATTTTTTACTTCAGTTTCCCCTCATGGTACGTTTTCACCCTGTGATAAAGTATCTTCAACGTGATCCCCCTTTACCTCACTACCTGAAAACTTCTCTTTTCCCCAATTTCTATCCCTCAAAGATTGAAATTGATATTAGAAACCAACTTTGATTTATGAACTAACTCATAGGCATTTCTGTTCCTAATCTTGAAGTCTGAATTCTTTGCTCTTCCACATTTGAACTCCTCCAAACTAATCATCAAAGAGCATCATACCTTGATCTATTTCAATGCCTTTATCGATCTATCGAAATTACTTTGCTTCACATTTTCAAACCCAATGTGTGTTTGACCAGGGTCCGTCCTTAGCACTGAAACATTGTCCCTTGGCAAAGTTTGTCCGAAGATTTGTAGCTCGGGTGCTTGTTGCAGTGGTTCTGTTTGCCGATCTGGAAGTTTATGTTGCAAACGTTTCGTCCCCTGGCTAGGAGACATCATCAGTGCTCTGGAGCCTCCTGCGAAGCGCTTCTTTGATGTTTCTTCCGGCATTTATAGTGGTCTGTCCTTGCCGCTTCCGGGTGTCAGTTTCAGCTGTCCGCTGTAGTGATTGGTATATTGGGTCCAGGTCGATGTGTCTGTTGATGGAGTTTGTGGATGAATGCCATGCCTCTAGGAATTCCCTGGCTGTTCTCTGTCTGGCTTGCCCTATGATAGTAGTGTTTTCCCAGTCGAATTCATGTTGCTTGTTGTCTGAGTGTGTGGCTGCTAGGGATAGCTGGTCGTGTCGTTTCATGGCTAGTTGGTGTTCATGTATGCGGATTGTTAGCTGTCTTCCTGTTTGTCCTATATAGTGTTTTGTGCAGTCCTTGCATGGACTTTTGGCGCGCAATTTCTTGTTTGTATTTGTGCAGGGAAACAGCCAAGCAGAACGGACTCAGGATGATCCAGGTAATGATCACAGACGCTCACAACCGACTGCACAAATACAAACAAGAAATTGCGCGCCAAAAGTCGTTAATTTCAAAGACCGCTAATCATGAATGGACCCGGGCCATAGAACATGCTGTCACTATAGGACAGAACAGGACAACACATCGCAAAAAAACGGCATTAAAAGAAAAACTGGCCAAACTAACACACAAAAAAGAGGACACTACAACACACACCTGGGTTAAAAACTTCTCCCACAAACAGCTCACAGACATGGAAAGAACTATACTGACCAAGGGACTCAACTACAACCACAGGGACGCCAAGACAGCAGACTTCCTAGCAGCACTAGAATGCACACTCAGGAACAATGGACTGACTGAAGAGACACAACAAACAGTGAGACAAACGGTCGTACCTATGATGATAAGAAAAAGACAAACACATAACCTCAACACCAAGGAGAGGGAAGCACTGAAAGCACTAAGAAATGATAAGAACATAATCATACTACCAGCAGATAAAGGCAGAATGACTGTCATCCTAGATAAATCAGACTACATCAAAAAAGCACAACACCGACTAGCAGACACCAACACCTACCAAATGAAGGATTCGGACCCCACGCCACAACTCACCAATAGAATAAATAACACTCTAAGGAATCTACAAAAAAAACGGACAGATAACCAAAGCGGACCTACGAAGAATGAAACCGGAAAGCAACAACACCCCCAGATTCTATGGACTACCCAAAGTACACAAACCAGACATCCCACTCAGACCCATAGTATCACTACCAGGGACACCAGCATACAAACTGGCCAAAGAACTACAACAGAAACTGAAACACCTGGTCAGCGGATCCAAACACTCCATACAATCAACACAGGAATTCTTGGACGCCATCAGGAATACACACACAGACAAAGAAGAAACCATGATCTCATTCGACGTGACAGCACTGTTCACTTCGATTGACAAAACCCTAGCCAGAGAAACAATAGCCAACCTACTGGACATACATAACAGAAACCAGGAGGCGGAACCTATCAACAAAGACGGCATACTTAAACTACTGGACTTATGCCTCACTACACACTTTACATTCAACAATCAGATATACGAACAAATCAACGGAACACCCATGGGATCACCAATCTCGGGACTCATAGCAGAGGCAGTTATGCAAAGGTTAGAACAAACAGCCCTACCACAAATTCAACCCAAACTCTGGGTCAGATATGTCGATGACACTTTCGTAATCATCAAAAACACGGAAATAGAAAAAACACACCAGATCATCAACGCCACATTCACAGGAATCTGATTCACGAGAGAAGTAGAAAAGGATAGCCAACTCCCATTCCTAGACGTGATAGTACAGAGAACACCGAACGGAGAATTCACCACAAGGGTACACAGGAAAACAACACACACAGACCAAGTCCTAAACTATGAAAGTAACCACCCCAACACACACAAACGAAGCTGCATCAGGACACTGTTCAAAAGAGCTACAACACACTGCAGTACACCAGAACTGCGAAAAGAGGAAGAGGAACACCTATACAAGGTATTCGCCAAAAACGGATACCCGCGCAACTTTATCAACAGATGCCTAAGCGATAGACCACGGAACGAGGACATGCCACAACCAAAAGGACTAGCCACACTACCATACATCAGGAGCGTTTCAGAACTGACAGCCAGACTACTGCGACCCCTAGGACTCATAATGGCACACAAACCAACAGCCACGCTCAGACAACAACTTACTAGAACAAAGGAGCCAATACCCAACATAAGCAAAACTAATGTAGTTTATAAAATACCATGCAAGGACTGCACAAAACACTATATAGGACAAACAGGAAGACAGCTAACAATCCGCATACATGAACACCAACTAGCCATGAAACGACACGACCAGCTATCCCTAGCAGCCACACATTCAGACAACAAGCAACATGAATTCGACTGGGAAAACACTACTATCATAGGGCAAGCCAGACAGAGAACAGCCAGGGAATTCCTAGAGGCATGGCATTCATCCACAAACTCCATCAACAGACACATCGACCTGAACCCAATATACCAATCACTACAGCAGACAGCTGAAACTGACACCCGGAAGTGGCAAGGACAGACCACTATAAATGCCGGAAGAAACATCAAAGAAGCACTTCGCAGGAGGCTCCAGAGCACTGATGATGTCTCCTAGCCAGGGGACGAAACGTTTGCAACAAAAACTTCCAGCTCGGCGAACAGAACCACTACATTGTCCCTTGGCTTCTGGTACGAGCTCATATGCGCTTAAGATAGCACATTTCATCTCCTCATACTCCCAGATACCTCCTCTGACAGTGATGCAAATATCTCACTAACTTTGAATCAAAGAAAGATACTCTCATAATCACTGGCTATAATTTTTGTTTAGCCACTGTCTTAAATGAAATGAAAAAGGCTTCTACATTCTGTTGGTCAAACTTTGGCAATGCTTGGACCTATTTGAACAGTTCCCTACCAGGCCTTTGACTACAATGGGATTGCTGTCCATCACTGTCCTCATCGCTACTCCTACTTTCATCTCCACCTCTGCCATTTTGAGATGAATTTGAGTATTCAGTTCCAACCACCTTTTCTCTTTCTTTTTGTTTTGCCTCTAAATTGGAGCAAGTGAATGGCCTGAGTGTGAGGACATGTATTGGCTGAAATTGAGTACAGTAACAGAATTGTTGAAACTTACATTTACTTTCATATAAACAAGAGGGAGGTTGGAACTGTGAGGGAGCCGTGGTTTAATAAGGAATTGGAATCCCTTGCAAAAGGGAAGAGGGCGGCCTATGTAAAGATGAGGCGTGAAGGTTCAGTTGGGGTGATTGAGAGTTATAAGGTAGCCAGGAAGGATCTAAAGAGAGAGCTAAGAGCAGCGAGAAGGGGACATGAAAACTCCTTAGTTGGTAGGATTAGGGAAAACCCAAAGGCTTTCTATAGGTATGTCAGGAATAAAAGGATGACTAGGGTAGGTATCGGTCCAGTCAAGGATCGTAGTGGGAAGTTGTGCGTGGAGGCGGAGGAGATTGGAGAGACACTAAATCAATACTTTTCGTCAGTATTCACTTAGGAACAGGACACTATTGCTGATGTGAATATTGAGTCACAAGTGATTAGAATGGATGGCCTTGAGGGATGTAGGGAAGAGGTCTGGGGAACACCGGAAAGGATGAAAATAGATAAGTCCCCTGGGCCTGATGGCATTTATCCTAGGATCCTCTGGGAAGCTAGGGAGGAGATAGCAGAACCATTGGCCTTGATTTTTATGTCGTCATTATCTACGGGAATAGTGCCAGAAGACTGGAGGATAGCGAATGTGGTTCCCTTGTACAAGAAGGGGAGTAGGGATAGCCCGAGTAACTATAGGCCAGTGAGTCTTACCTCTGTTGTGGTCAAAGTCTTAGAGAGAATTGTAAGGGATAGGATTTATGAACATCTGGATAGGAATAATGTGATCAAGGATAGTCAGCATGGTTTTGTGAAGGGCAGGTCGTGCCTCACAAACCTTATTGAGTTCTTTGAGAAGGTGGCTAAGGAGGTGGACGAGGGTAAAGCAGTAGATGTGGTGTATATGGATTTTAGCAAGGCGTTCGATAAGATACCCCATGGGAGACTAATGCAAAAACTACGGAGGTATGGCATTGAGGGTGCATTAGAGGTTTGGATTAGGAATTGGCTGGCTGGAAGGAGACAGAGGGTAGTAGTTGATGGAATAAGTTCACCTTGGAGTGCAGTTACTAGCGGTGTACCACAAGGATCTGTTTTGGGACCATTGCTGTTTGTCATCTTTATAAATGATCTAGAGGAGGGGCTTGAAAGCTGGGTGAGCAAGTTTGCGGATGACACGAAAGTCGGTGGAGTTGTGGACAGCGAAGAAAGATGTGCCAGGTTACAGCGGGATATAGATAAGTTGCAGAGCTGGGCAGAAAGGTGGCAAATGGAGTTCAATGTAGCTAAGTGTGAAGTCATTCACTTTGGTAGGAGTAACAAGAAGATGGATTACTGGGCTAATGGTAGGCTACTTGGTAGTGTGGATGAGCAGAGGGGTCTTGGTGTCCATGTACACAGATCTCTGAAAGTTGCCACCCAGGTAAATAGTGCTGTGAAGAAGGCATATTGTGTACTGGGCTTTATTGGTAGAGGAATTGAGTTCTGGAGTCCTGAGGTCATATTGCAGTTGTATAAGACTCTGGTGCGGCCTCATCTGGAGTATTATGTGCAGTTTTGGTCGCCAAACTATAGGAAGAATGTGGAGGCATTGGAACGAGTGCAGAGGAGGTTTACCAGGATGTTGCCTGGCATGGTAGGAAGATCATATGAGGAAAGGCTGAGGCACTTGGGGCTGTTCTCGTTGGAGAAAAGAAGGTTTAGGGGAGATTTGTTGGAGGTGTACAAGATGATTAGGGATTTAGATAGGGTTGACACTGAGAACCTTTTTCCGCTAATGGAGTCAGCTGTTACTAGGGGACACAGCTTTAAATTAAGGGGAGGTAGGTATAGGACAGATGTTAGGGGTAGATTCTTTACTCAGCGGGTTGTGAGTTCATGGAATGTCCTGCCAGTAGCAGTGGTGGACTTTCCCTCTTTATGGTCATTCAAGCGGGCATTGGATAAGCATATGGAGGTTATTGGGCTAGTGTAGGTTAGGTAGGCTTTGGTCGGCGCAACATCGAAGGCCGAAGAGACTATACTGTGCTGTATTTTTCAATGTTCTTTGTTCTAAGATTTCGGGGACAGTTAAGATCTCTGCCGGTTCATGTTGACCAGTCTGAAGAGAGGATGATAGATGTGGAACCAGTGATCGTTCACTGAATCCCAACCTTCTCCAGATCGAATCCTTTTTCACAGCTTTTCTGTGCAGCTCACCAGCTGATGTAAATCTCCCCACAGTCTGCAGACAGCTTCCCCAAAACCAATGACTAATGTTTTATCATCTGCAAATTTGATATCCGACACCAATTCCACATCAGTGATAGATACACCAGATAAACAGGCGACTAATACTGAAGCCTGAGGAAAAATCAAAGAATTGCGAAACTTCATCAAATGGGGACGTACCAAACTCAAAATGTCAACTCTGCTTTCTCCCCACTGAAGGTGCAACACTGCGCAGATTCTCCGGCAATTTCTGTTCAGTTTCTGAACCTTGAGGAACTGAAGTTTTTCAAAACACATGCAGCATTCTTCTTACCATCAGGTTGGTCTACATCACAAACACTTCCTTCATTCTTTATCCTTTAAAGCAAATCAGTCAAGTTCATCCGACACTGCCTACCCTTAACAATTCCATGATGACTATCTTGGATGATGGCGTGGAGGAGCTGGTGTTGGACTGTAGTGGACAATGTTAAAAACCACATAACACCAGCTTATAGTCCAACAGCTTTATTTGGAAGCAATAGTTGCTCCTTCTTCAGGTAACAATGTGCGTTTTTTTCCAACTTCATCTTGGATTAAACTTTCACTCACCGTGTGGTTATTTCTATCATCTCTCAGAGTTTTACCGAGTCATTTGCTCATTAATGGAAATACAAAAGCAGCTGGTCTCCACTCCTCCTATTTCTGACCTGCACCGTCCAACACAAGGGCAACAATTATTGTCTGTTTTCTTATTCTCTCTGATCTGGGAACTTCATTGTTGCACAAGTTAGTGACCGCTACTGACCACAAGTGGGAATTGCAACCAACCCGCAGAAATACTCAAGAGTCTGTCAGGGTGAATGAAGTCAGCAAACAGATTCTGTCTGTGCACGACACAATCAGATTGGTGTACATTTCGATTCAAAAATAAAATAACCGACCTGATATCATAAGTAATGCTGTGCCCATAAACAATGGACTGCCCAGACAGTTTTCACTTGATATTAGGCTGTATTTCACAAAAACACTGCGAGTAATGTTGAAAGGAGGGAAATCTAGAAATAAAATGAAAAACTCAGGATTTCTGTCAAGACGCCAGTTTATTTGAAACGGGTATCGCCCTGACTCCTTAATCTTCTAGGGTCCCTCCTCAATTTCAAAGTGGTGGGAAACCGCACTGCAGAGGTTTGGCGCCGTTCGTGTGGCTGACTCAAGCTTCTGTGCATATCGAAGTGTTTCATTCCCACTGCGGAAAGTGGTCTTTTTGGTGTTGAGCGGTTTAAAAGCCGCCACATGCGATGGCCGGGAATCGAACCCGGGTCAACTGCTTGGAAGGCAGCTATGCTCACCACTATACCACCATCGCAACTGGGACATGTCCTCCACACATCAGCTAATGTGCAATTCGACCAATAGTTCTTCATTCGAAATTTCAGTCTTCTTGCAAATTTTACGCTGAAATATTGCAATTCACCAGTAATAAAAGACTGACTTTTACTCGTTCCATACTTCTCATTATACCTTTTCATTCACACTTTCTCATGCACACAAACCAGCATTTATCATCATCTCAGATAAATCCACAGCTAAAATATCAACAAAATCTCACCGCAACCCGGGATCTGTCACACAATCAAAACTTGTCAACTTCTCACAAACGCTTTTGCCCCAAACATCCATTCTCCTGCTCCTCGGATGCTGTCTGACCTGCTCTGCTTTTCCACCACCACTCTCATCTCCACCAGTGGCAGTACCCACTTTCGCCTTTCTCTTCATACACTTTTCCCACCAACTTTGCTTTTTCTTTCTGATTTACCGCATCTGTACTACTTTCCGCTTTTAACATTTCTGAAGGGTTTTCCACAAACAAAAAGGCAAAAAGAAGGAACTCTTAGACTGAGTACATGCTGCAGTAATTCTGGAGAAGAGGAAACTCCTGGTAACAGTTCACGAAGCAGAAATCTCTCGAGAAATCTGTATTAATCCGCACTTCCATTCTCTTGATCGATTTGTAGTTTTCTCTGTTACATTGTAGAAGAGGGGGAGGGTGGAGTCGCAGCTGGGAGGGAGAGAAACCAGGCTGATTTTCAAAGTTTTAGAATCAGAGTGTCATACAGCATGGAAACAGATCCTTAGGTCCAGCCAGTTTATGCTGACCATTTCCCCAAACACAACTGTAACCACCTGCATGCAATTGAACATTTCCCATTTGCTAGCATTTGGTCATATCTCTCTAAACCTTTCCTATTCGTGAACTTATCCAAGCGTCTTTTCAACGTTGTAACTGTACCTGCGTCCACCACTTTCTCTGACAGTTCATTGCACGCACCAAGCACTCGATGTGTAAAAAAATTGTCCCTCATTTCCTTTTTAAATCCATAATCCCCCTGTCCACGCAACAGTAAATCAAAGATCCATCTCAATGCTTTTCACAATAAATACCTCCCCCAGTCCCTCACTAATAAATCAATGGTCCATTTAAACAAACTGGGAATTGCATTCCACAGTCTGCAGACAGCTTCCCCAAAACCAATGACTAATGTTTTATCATCTGCAAATTTGATATCCGACACCAATTCCACATCAGTGATAGATACACCAGACAAACAGGTGACTAATACTGAAGCCTGGGAAAAAATCAAAGAATTGCGAAACTTCATCAAATGGGGACATACCAAACCCAAAATGGCAACACTGCTTTCTCCCCACTGAAGGTGCAACACTGCTCAGATTCTCCGGCAATTTCTGTTCAGTTTCTGAACCTTGAGGAACTCAACTATTTCAAAACACATGCAGTATTCTTCTTATCATCAGGTTGGTCTACATCACAAACACTTCCTTCTTCTTTATCCTTTAAAGCAAATCAGTCAAGTTCATCCGACACTACCTTCCCTTAACAATTCCATGATGACTATCTTGGATGATGACGTGGAGGAGCCGGTGTTGGACTGGAGTGGACAATGTTAAAAACCACATAACACCAGCTTATAGTCCAACAGCTTTATTTGGAAGCAATAGCTGCTCCTTCATCAGGTAACAATGTGTGATTTCTTTTCAGCTTCATCTTGGATTGAACTTTCACTCACCGTGTGGTTATTTCTATCATCTCTCAGAGTTTTACCGAGTCATTTGCTCATTAATGGAAATATAAAAGCAGCTGGTCTCCACTCCTCCTATTTCTGACCTGCACCGTCCAACACAAGAGCAACAATTATTGTCTGTTTTCTTATTCTCTCTGATCTGGGAACTTCATTGTTGCACAAGTTAGTGACCGCTACTGACCACAAGTGGGAATTGCAACCAACCCGCAGAAATGCTCAAGAGTCTGTCAGGGTGAATGAAGTCAGCAAACAGATTCTGTCTGTGCACGACACAATCAGATTGGTGTACATTTCGATTCAAAAATAAAATAACCGACCTGATATCATAAGTAATGCTGTGCCCATAAACAATGGACTGCCCAGACAGTTTTCACTTGATATTAGGCTGTATTTCACAAAAACACTGCGAGTAATGTTGAAAGGAGGGAAATCTAGAAATAAAATGAAAAACTCAGGATTTCTGTCAAGACGCCAGTTTATTTGAAACGGGTATCGCCCTGACTCCTTAATCTTCTAGGGTCCCTCCTCAATTTCAAAGTGGTGGGAAACCGCACTGCAGAGGTTTGGCGCCGTTCGTGTGGCTGACTCAAGCTTCTGTGCTTATCGAAGTGTTTCATTCCCACTGCGGAAAGTGGTCTTTTTGGTGTTGAGCGGTTTAAAAGCCGCCGCATGCGATGGCCGGGAATCGAAACCGGGTCAACTGCTTGGAAGGCAGCTATGCTCACCACTATACCACCATCGCAACTGGGACATGTCCTCCACACATCAGCTAATGTGCAATTCGACCAATAGTTCTTCATTCGAAATTTCAGTCTTCTTGCAAATTTTACGCTGAAATATTGCAATTCACCACTAATAAAAGACTGACTTTTACTCGTTCCATACTTCTCATTATACCTTTTCATTCACACTTTCTCATGCACACAAACCAGCATTTATCATCATCTCAGATAAATCCACAGCTAAAATATCAACAAAATCTCACCGCAACCCGGGATCTGTCACACAATCAAAACTTGTCAACTTCTCACAAACGCTTTTGCCCCAAACATCCATTCTCCTGCTCCTCGGATGCTGTCTGACCTGCTCTGCTTTTCCACCACCACTCTCATCTCCACCAGTGGCAGTACCCACTTTCGCCTTTCTCTTCATACACTTTTCCCACCAACTTTGCTTTTTCTTTCTGATTTACCGCATCTGTACTACTTTCCGCTTTTAACATTTCTGAAGGGTTTTCCACAAACAAAAAGGCAAAAAGAAGGAACTCTTAGACTGAGTACATGCTGCAGTAATTCTGGAGAAGAGGAAACTCCTGGTAACAGTTCACGAAGCAGAAATCTCTCGAGAAATCTGTATTAATCCGCACTTCCATTCTCTTGATCGATTTGTAGTTTTCTCTGTTACATTGTAGAAGACGGGGAGGGTGGAGTCGCAGCTGGGAGGGAGAGAAACCAGGCTGATTTTCAAAGTTTTACGATCAGAGTGTCATACAGCATGGAAACAGATCCTTAGGTACAGTCAGTTTATGCTGACCATGTCCCCAAACACAACTGTAACCACCTGCATGCAATTGAACATTTCCCATTTGCTAGCATTTGGTCATATCTCTCTAAACCTTTCCTATTCGTGAACTTATCCAAGCGTCTTTTCAACGTTGTAACTGTACCTGCGTCCACCACTTTCTCTGACAGTTCATTGCACGCACCAAGCACTCGATGTGTAAAAAAATTGTCCCTCATTTCCTTTTTAAATCCATAATCCCCCTGTCCACGCAACAGTAAATCAAAGATCCATCTCAATGCTTTTCACAATAAGTACCTCCCCCAGTCCCTCACTAAAAAATCAATGGTCCATTTAAACAAACTGGGAATTGCATTCCACAGTCTGCAGACAGCTTCCCCAAAACCAATGACTAATGTTTTATCATCTGCAAATTTGATATCCGACACCAATTCCACATCAGTGATAGATACACCAGACAAACAGGTGACTAATACTGAAGCCTGGGGAAAAATCAAAGAATTGCGAAACTTCATCAAATGGGGACATACCAAACCCAAAATGGCAACACTGCTTTCTCCCCACTGAAGGTGCAACACTGCTCAGATTCTCCGGCAATTTCTGTTCAGTTTCTGAACCTTAAGGAACTCAACTATTTCAAAACACATGCAGTATTCTTCTTATCATCAGGTTGGTCTACATCACAAACACTTCCTTCTTCTTTATCCTTTAAAGCAAATCAGTCAAGTTCATCCGACACTACCTTCCCTTAACAATTCCATGATGACTATCTTGGATGATGACGTGGAGGAGCCGGTGTTGGACTGGAGTGGACAATGTTAAAAACCACATAACACCAGCTTATAGTCCAACAGCTTTATTTGGAAGCAATAGCTGCTCCTTCATCAGGTAACAATGTGTGATTTCTTTTCAGCTTCATCTTGGATTGAACTTTCACTCACCGTGTGGTTATTTCTATCATCTCTCAGAGTTTTACCGAGTCATTTGCTCATTAATGGAAATATAAAAGCAGCTGGTCTCCACTCCTCCTATTTCTGACCTGCACCGTCCAACACAAGGGCAACAATTATTGTCCGTTTTCTTATTCTCTCTGATCTGGGAACTTCATTGTTGCACAAGTTAGTGACCGCTACTGACCACAAGTGGGAATTGCAACCAACCCGCAGAAATACTCAAGAGTCTGTCAGGGTGAATGAAGTCAGCAAACAGATTCTGTCTGTGCACGACACAATCAGATTGGTGTACATTTCGATTCAAAATAAAATAACCGACCTGATATCATAAGTAATGCTGTGCCCATAAACAATGGACTGCCCAGACAGTTTTCACTTGATATTAGGCTGTATTTCACAAAAACACTGCGAGTAATGTTGAAAGGAGGGAAATCTAGAAATAAAATGAAAAACTCAGGATTTCTGTCAAGAAGCCAGTTTATTTGAAACGGGTATCGCCCTGACTCCTTAATCTTCTAGGGTCCCTCCTCAATTTCAAAGTGGTGGGAAGCCGCACTGCAGAGGTTTGGCGCCGTTCGTGTGGCTGACTCAAGCTTCTGTGCTTATCGAAGTGTTTCATTCCCACTGCGGAAAGTGGTCTTTTTGGTGTTGAGCGGTTTAAAAGCCGCCGCATGCGATGGCCGGGAATCGAACCCGGGTCAACTGCTTGGAAGGCAGCTATGCTCACCACTATACCACCATCGCAACTGGAACATGTCCTCCACACATCAGCTAATGTGCAATTCGACCAATAGTTCTTCATTCGAAATTTCAGTCTTCTTGCAAATTTTACGCTGAAATATTGCAATTCACCAGTAATAAAAGACTGACTTTTACTCGTTCCATACTTCTCATTATACCTTTTCATTCACACTTTCTCATGCACACAAACCAGCATTTATCATCATCTCAGATAAATCCACAGCTAAAATATCAACAAAATCTCACCGCAACCCGGGATCTGTCACACAATCAAAACTTGTCAACTTCTCACAAACGCTTTTGCCCCAAACATCCATTCTCCTGCTCCTCGGATGCTGTCTGACCTGCTCTGCTTTTCCACCACCACTCTCATCTCCACCAGTGGCAGTACCCACTTTCGCCTTTCTCTTCATACACTTTTCCCACCAACTTTGCTTTTTCTTTCTGATTTACCGCATCTGTACTACTTTCCGCTTTTAACATTTCTGAAGGGTTTTCCACAAACAAAAAGGCAAAAAGAAGGAACTGTTAGACTGAGTACATGCTGCAGTAATTCTGGAGAAGCGGAAACTCCTGGTAACAGTTCACGAAGCAGAAATCTCTCGAGAAATCTGTATTAATCCGCACTTCCATTCTCTTGATCGATTTGTAGTTTTCTCTGTTACATTGTAGAAGAGGGGGAGGGTGGAGTCGCAGCTGGGAGGGAGAGAAACCAGGCTGATTTTCAAAGTTTTAGAATCAGAGTGTCATACAGCATGGAAACAGATCCTTAGGTCCAGCCAGTTTATGCTGACCATTTCCCAAACACAACTGTAACCACCTGCATGCAATTGAACATTTCCCATTTGCTAGCATTTGGTCATATCTCTCTAAACCTTTCCTATTCGTGAACTTATCCAAGCGTCTTTTCAACGTTGTAACTGTACCTGCGTCCACCACTTTCTCTGACAGTTCATTGCACGCACCAAGCACTCGATGTGTAAAAAAATTGTCCCTCATTTCCTTTTTAAATCCATAATCCCCCTGTCCACGCAACAGTAAATCAAAGATCCATCTCAATGCTTTTCACAATAAGTACCTCCCCCAGTCCCTCACTAATAAATCAATGGTCCATTTAAACAAACTGGGAATTGCATTCCACAGTCTGCAGACAGCTTCCCCAAAACCAATGACTAATGTTTTATCATCTGCAAATTTGATATCCGACACCAATTCCACATCAGTGATAGATACACCAGACAAACAGGTGACTAATACTGAAGCCTGGGGAAAAATCAAAGAATTGCGAAACTTCATCAAATGGGGACATACCAAACCCAAAATGGCAACACTGCTTTCTCCCCACTGAAGGTGCAACACTGCTCAGATTCTCCGGCAATTTCTGTTCAGTTTCTGAACCTTGAGGAACTGAACTATTTCAAAACACATGCAGTATTCTTCTTATCATCAGGTTGGTCTACATCACAAACACTTCCTTCTTCTTTATCCTTTAAAGCAAATCAGTCAAGTTCATCCGACACTACCTTCCCTTAACAATTCCATGATGACTATCTTGGATGATGACGTGGAGGAGCCGGTGTTGGACTGGAGTGGACAATGTTAAAAACCACATAACACCAGCGTATAGTCCAACAGCTTTATTTGGAAGCAATAGCTGCTCCTTCATCAGGTAACAATGTGTGATTCCTTTTCAGCTTCATCTTGGATTGAACTTTCACTCACCGTGTGGTTATTTCTATCATCTCTCAGAGTTTTACCGAGTCATTTGCTCATTAATGGAAATATAAAAGCAGCTGGTCTCCACTCCTCCTATTTCTGACCTGCACCGTCCAACACAAGGGCAACAATTATTGTCTGTTTTCTTATTCTCTCTGATCTGGGAACTTCATTGTTGCACAAGTTAGTGACCGCTACTGACCACAAGTGGGAATTGCAACCAACCCGCAGAAATACTCAAGAGTCTGTCAGGGTGAATGAAGTCAGCAAACAGATTCTGTCTGTGCACGACACAATCAGATTGGTGTACATTTCGATTCAAAAATAAAATAACCGACCTGATATCATAAGTAATGCTGTGCCCATAAACAATGGACTGCCCAGACAGTTTTCACTTGATATTAGGCTGTATTTCACAAAAACACCGGGAGTAATGTTGAAAGGAGGGAAATCTAGAAATAAAATGAAAAACTCAGGATTTCTGTCAAGACGCCAGTTTATTTGAAACGGGTATCGCCCTGACTCCTTAATCTTCTAGGGTCCCTCCTCAATTTCAAAGTGGTGGGAAACCGCACTGCAGAGGTTTGGCGCCGTTCGTGTGGCTGACTCAAGCTTCTGTGCATATCGAAGTGTTTCATTCCCACTGCGGAAAGTGGTCTTTTTGGTGTTGAGCGGTTTAAAAGCCGCCGCATGCGATGGCCGGGAATCGAACCCGGGTCAACTGCTTGGAAGGCAGCTATGCTCACCACTATACCACCATCGCAACTGGGACATGTCCTCCACACATCAGCTAATGTGCAATTCGACCAATAGTTCTTCATTCGAAATTTCAGTCTTCTTGCAAATTTTACGCTGAAATATTGCAATTCACCAGTAATAAAAGACTGACTTTTACTCGTTCCATACTTCTCATTATACCTTTTCATTCACACTTTCTCATGCACACAAACCAGCATTTATCATCATCTCAGATAAATCCACAGCTAAAATATCAACAAAATCTCACCGCAACCCGGGATCTGTCACACAATCAAAACTTGTCAACTTCTCACAAACGCTTTTGCCCCAAACATCCATTCTCCTGCTCCTCGGATGCTGTCTGACCTGCTCTGCTTTTCCACCACCACTCTCATCTCCACCAGTGGCAGTACCCACTTTCGCCTTTCTCTTCATACACTTTTCCACCAACTTTGCTTTTTCTTTCTGATTTACCGCATCTGTACTACTTTCCGCTTTTAACATTTCTGAAGGGTTTTCCACAAACAAAAAGGCAAAAAGAAGGAACTGTTAGACTGAGTACATGCTGCAGTAATTCTGGAGAAGCGGAAACTCCTGGTAACAGTTCACGAAGCAGAAATCTCTCGAGAAATCTGTATTAATCCGCACTTCCATTCTCTTGATCGATTTGTAGTTTTCTCTGTTACATTGTAGAAGAGGGGGAGGGTGGAGTCGCAGCTGGGAGGGAGAGAAACCAGGCTGATTTCAAAGTTTTAGAATCAGAGTGTCATACAGCATGGAAACAGATCCTTAGGTCCAGCCAGTTTATGCTGACCATTTCCCCAAACACAACTGTAACCACCTGCATGCAATTGAACATTTCCCATTTGCGAGCATTTGGTCATATCTCTCTAAACCTTTCCTATTCGTGAACTTATCCAAGCGTCTTTTCAACGTTGTAACTGTACCTGCGTCCACCACTTTCTCTGACAGTTCATTGCACGCACCAAGCACTCGATGTGTACAAAAATTGTCCCTCATTTCCTTTTTAAATCCATAATCCCCCTGTCCACGCAACAGTAAATCAAAGATCCATCTCAATGCTTTTCACAATAAGTACCTCCCCCAGTCCCTCACTAATAAATCAATGGTCCATTTAAACAAACTGGGAATTGCATTCCACAGTCTGCAGACAGCTTCCCCAAAACCAATGACTAATGTTTTATCATCTGCAAATTTGATATCCGACACCAATTCCACATCAGTGATAGATACACCAGACAAACAGGTGACTAATACTGAAGCCTGGGAAAAATCAAAGAATTGCGAAACTTCATCAAATGGGGCATACCAAACCCAAAATGGCAACACTGCTTTCTCCCCACTGAAGGTGCAACACTGCTCAGATTCTCCGGCAATTTCTGTTCAGTTTCTGAACCTTGAGGAACTCAACTATTTCAAAACACATGCAGTATTCTTCTTATCATCAGGTTGGTCTACATCACAAACACTTCCTTCTTCTTTATCCTTTAAAGCAAATCAGTCAAGTTCATCCGACACTACCTTCCCTTAACAATTCCATGATGACTATCTTGGATGATGACGTGGAGGAGCCGGTGTTGGACTGGAGTGGACAATGTTAAAAACCACATAACACCAGCGTATAGTCCAACAGCTTTATTGGAAGCAATAGCTGCTCCTTCATCAGGTAACAATGTGTGATTCCTTTTCAGCTTCATCTTGGATTGAACTTTCACTCACCGTGTGGTTATTTCTATCATCTCTCAGAGTTTTACCGAGTCATTTGCTCATTAATGGAAATATAAAAGCAGCTGGTCTCCACTCCTCCTATTTCTGACCTGCACCGTCCAACACAAGGGCAACAATTATTGTCTGTTTTCTTATTCTCTCTGATCTGGGAACTTCATTGTTGCACAAGTTAGTGACCGCTACTGACCACAAGTGGGAATTGCAACCAACCCGCAGAAATACTCAAGAGTCTGTCAGGGTGAATGAAGTCAGCAAACAGATTCTGTCTGTGCACGACACAATCAGATTGGTGTACATTTCGATTCAAAAATAAAATAACCGACCTGATATCATAAGTAATGCTGTGCCCATAAACAATGGACTGCCCAGACAGTTTTCACTTGATATTAGGCTGTATTTCACAAAAACACTGGGAGTAATGTTGAAAGGAGGGAAATCTAGAAATAAAATGAAAAACTCAGGATTTCTGTCAAGACGCCAGTTTATTTGAAACGGGTATCGCCCTGACTCCTTAATCTTCTAGGGTCCCTCCTCAATTTCAAAGTGGTGGGAAACCGCACTGCAGAGGTTTGGCGCCGTTCGTGTGGCTGACTCAAGCTTCTGTGCATATCGAAGTGTTTCATTCCCACTGCGGAAAGTGGTCTTTTTGGTGTTGAGCGGTTTAAAAGCACAGCATGCGATGGCCGGGAATCGAACCCGGGTCAACTGCTTGGAAGGCAGCTATGCTCACCACTATACCACCATCGCAACTGGACATGTCCTCCACACATCAGCTAATGTGCAATTCGACCAATAGTTCTTCATTCGAAATTTCAGTCTTCTTGCAAATTTTACGCTGAAATATTGCAATTCACCACTAATAAAAGACTGACTTTTACTCGTTCCATACTTCTCATTATACCTTTTCATTCACACTTTCTCATGCACACAAACCAGCATTTATCATCATCTCAGATAAATCCACAGCTAAAATATCAACAAAATCTCACCGCAACCCGGGATCTGTCACACAATCAAAACTTGTCAACTTCTCACAAACGCTTTTGCCCCAAACATCCATTCTCCTGCTCCTCGGATGCTGTCTGACCTGCTCTGCTTTTCCACCACCACTCTCATCTCCACCAGTGGCAGTACCCACTTTCGCCTTTCTCTTCATACACTTTTCCCACCAACTTTGCTTTTTCTTTCTGATTTACCGCATCTGTACTACTTTCCGCTTTTAACATTTCTGAAGGGTTTTCCACAAACAAAAAGGCAAAAAGAAGGAACTCTTAGACTGAGTACATGCTGCAGTAATTCTGGAGAAGAGGAAACTCCTGTAACAGTTCACGAAGCAGAAATCTCTCGAGAAATCTGTATTAATCCGCACTTCCATTCTCTTGATCGATTTGTAGTTTTCTCTGTTACATTGTAGAAGAGGGGGAGGGTGGAGTCGCAGCTGGGAGGGAGAGAAACCAGGCTGATTTTCAAAGTTTTAGAATCAGAGTGTCATACAGCATGGAAACAGATCCTTAGGTCCAGCCAGTTTATGCTGACCATTTCCCCAAACACAACTGTAACCACCTGCATGCAATTGAACATTTCCCATTTGCGAGCATTTGGTCATATCTCTCTAAACCTTTCCTATTCGTGAACTTATCCAAGCGTCTTTTCAACGTTGTAACTGTACCTGCGTCCACCACTTTCTCTGACAGTTCATTGCACGCACCAAGCACTCGATGTGTAAAAAAATTGTCCCTCATTTCCTTTTTAAATCCATAATCCCCCTGTCCACGCAACAGTAAATCAAAGATCCATCTCAATGCTTTTCACAATAAGTACCTCCCCCAGTCCCTCACTAATAAATCAATGGTCCATTTAAACAAACTGGGAATTGCATTCCACAGTCTGCAGACAGCTTCCCCAAAACCAATGACTAATGTTTTATCATCTGCAAATTTGATATCCGACACCAATTCCACATCAGTGATAGATACACCAGACAAACAGGTGACTAATACTGAAGCCTGGGGAAAAATCAAAGAATTGCGAAACTTCATCAAATGGGGCATACCAAACCCAAAATGGCAACACTGCTTTCTCCCCACTGAAGGTGCAACACTGCTCAGATTCTCCGGCAATTTCTGTTCAGTTTCTGAACCTTGAGGAACTCAACTATTTCAAAACACATGCAGTATTCTTCTTATCATCAGGTTGGTCTACATCACAAACACTTCCTTCTTCTTTATCCTTTAAAGCAAATCAGTCAAGTTCATCCGACACTACCTTCCCTTAACAATTCCATGATGACTATCTTGGATGATGACGTGGAGGAGCCGGTGTTGGACTGGAGTGGACAATGTTAAAAACCACATAACACCAGCTTATAGTCCAACAGCTTATTTGGAAGCAATAGCTGCTCCTTCATCAGGTAACAATGTGTGATTTCTTTTCAGCTTCATCTTGGATTGAACTTTCACTCACCGTGTGGTTATTTCTATCATCTCTCAGAGTTTTAACCGAGTCATTTGCTCATTAATGGAAATATAAAAGCAGCTGGTCTCCACTCCTCCTATTTCTGACCTGCACCGTCCAACACAAGGGCAACAATTATTGTCTGTTTTCTTATTCTCTCTGATCTGGGAACTTCATTGTTGCACAAGTTAGTGACCGCTACTGACCACAAGTGGAATTGCAACCAACCCGCAGAAATACTCAGAGTCTGTCAGGTGAATGAAGTCAGCAAACAGATTCTGTCTGTGCACGACACAATCAGATTGGTGTAAATTTCGATTCAAAAATAAAATAACCGACCTGATATCATAAGTAATGCTGTGCCCTAAACAATGGACTGCCCAGACAGTTTTCACTTGATATTAGGCTGTATTCACAAAACACTGGGAGTAATGTTGAAAGGAGGGAAAACAAGAAATAAAATGAAAAACTCAGGATTTCTGTCAAGACGCCAGTTTATTTGAAACGGGTATCGCCCTGACTCCTTAATCTTCTAGGGTCCCTCCTCAATTTCAAAGTGGTGGGAAACCGCACTGCAGAGGTTTGGCGCCGTTCGTGTGGCTGACTCAAGCTTCTGTGCATATCGAAGTGTTTCATTCCCACTGCGGAAAGTGGTCTTTTTGG